>NC_053023.1:617992281-618101849 GCF_003073215.2 Triticum urartu
GCGTTCGGATATGAAGATTCCTTTCTCTGTAACCGACTTTGTACAACCCTAGTGCCCTCCGGTGTCTATATAAACTGGAGGGTTTACTCCGTAGGGGCAAGAACAATCATAATCATATAGGGTAGACTTCTAGGGTTTTAGCCATTACGATCTCGTGGTAGATCAACTCTTGTAACCCCTATACTCATCAATATAATCAAGCAGGACGTAGGGTATTACTTCCATCGAGAGGGCCCGGACCTGGGTAAAACTTCGTGACCCTTGTCTCCTGTTACCATCAACCTCACACGCACAGTTCGGGACCCTCTACCCGAGATCCGCCGGTTTTGACATCGAATGTCGGTGTCAAAACCGGCGGATCTCGGGTAGGGGGTCCCGAACTGTGCGTCTAAGGCGGATGGTAACAGGAGGCAGGGAACACGATGTTTTACCCAGGTTCGGGCCCTCTTGATGGAGGTAAAACCCTACGTCCTGCTTGATTAATATTGATGATATGGGTAGTACAAGAGTAGATCTACCACGAGATCGGAGAGGCTAAACCCTAGAAGCTAGCCTATGGTATGATTGTATGTTGTAGTTGTTGTGTCCTACAGACTAAAACTCTCCGGTTTATATAGACACTGGAGAGGGTTAGGGTTACACAAGGTCGGTTACAAAGGAGGAGATATCCATATCCGTATTGCCTAGCTTGCCTTCCACGCCAAGTAGAGTCCCATCCGGACACGAGACGAAGTCTTCAATCTTGCATCTTCATAGTCAAACAGTCCGGCTAAAGTATATAATCTGGCTGTCCGGAGACCCCCTAATCTAGGACTCCCTCAGTAGCCCCTGAACCAAGCTTCAATGACGATGAGTCCGGCGCCCAGTATTGTATTCGGCATTGCAAGGCGGGTTCCTTCTCCGAATACATCACAGAAGAATTTGAATACAAGGATAGTGTCCGACCCTGCAAAATAAGTTCCACATACCACCGTAGAGAGAATAATATTTTCACAAATCTAATTTGTTGACTTGTTTTGGCAACACGACATTATGCCATGGCCCGGTGATTGTTCGAACCGTTCCCTTTAACTAGCCCCGCACATAACGCGAGGCAGTTTTTCGACACGTCTTGTTAAAGCAAAGATCATGTCCCATTATTACGGGATTCTCATCAATACGGGCGTGGGTAACCCAACCGTGTCTAGGACTCCTAGATTATAGGCAAGTCCCAAACGGCTACGGAGAGGACGCTTGATATTCACCCTCTTTATAAAGGGACAAGGCTTTTACGTTTTTCCCTCCCGTGCTCAATCGAATCCTTCCCCCGCCTCGAGTTCTAACACCCAAAGCCCAGGTCAGGTGCTCCGGATCTTCAATCATGTCCGGATCTAGCCTTCAATGCCGGTGGATGCCCTCCTCCGTTACGGAAGAAGACATCAAGAAGTTGAGGGAGGTCAGATACCTGACCGCCGAGGTTTCGCATCGGTTGCCTGCCCGAGGGCAGGCCGTCCCCACTCCTGAACCCAACGAAGACATCGTGTTCATCTCCCACTTCCTCCGAGGACTAGGCCTCACTCTGGATCCCTTCGTTAGGGGGTTGATGTTTTATTACGGGCTAGATTTCCACGATCTAGCCCCGGACTCCTTTCTCCACATCTCGACATTCATTGTCGTGTGTGAGGCCTTCCTCCGCATTACCCCTCACTTCGGCCTGTGGCTCAAGACCTTTGACGTGAAGCCGAAGACGGTCGAGGGGCAGTATGCAGCGTGCGGAGGCGCATTAATAAGAAAGATAGCAGGAGCTCCGTGGCCCAAAGGTTCCTTTCCAGAGGTGTCTAGATTATGGCAACAGGAGTGGTTTTACATCACAGCTCCCAGAAGTGCCAAGTCGGTGGCTCCCCCTGCTTTCCGCTCAGGCCCTCCACCACAACTGATGTCATGGATTAGCATAGGGCTGAGCTGGGTTCATGTCAAGGACGTGCCTGTACTGCAAAGCCGCATCCAAAATCTCTTCGAAGGAGATTTCAGTTTGATTATGGTGGCGCAAGTTATGCTGGTTCGTCGAGTCCAGCCTTGCAAACGCCGGCCCTCCGCATGTGGGAGTTCAACCCAGAAGGGCCGCGTACTATTCAGAATTTCATCGGCCTGACGCACGAGGAGATGTACAAATCATACTTCGGACCCCAAATAGAGTGTCCGGATACCACCGAGGACGTGGGCCTGAGCAGCAACCGTACCGCCGACCAAGTAAGTAATCCTTCAACCGAACACACCGTCTCTTATTTACCACGACGTCATTCTGAGAAATCGCTCTTTGACCAGGACTGGATAACAAAGGCGAAGATGATTCGGTGTTCGGCCCCCCTTCCTGAGGGTTTGGAAAATCCGGTACTGGAAAAGATGCTTGAGCTAGCACCTTGCCCGGAGCCCTTAAAGGAAGACAAAGGGGGAATAATGAGGGCGAAAGCGGGCCTCCATCGCTACCCATTCCGACCGAGGGAATGAGCGCCTCCGTGAGGGAGGATAACCGAGGGGAGGAATCGGACATTCTCTCACCCCGGGGAAGGAAGAGGACTACCTCTGAAGATCCGGAAACCAAGGTTTCCAAGCGGGAGAAGAAATCTCCACCAGAGGGTCCTGCCTTGGAGGGTGCTCTTGCCGCACAAAGTCTGCGCGGGGATCAGCCCTCCAATGAGTTGTAAGTAATAAAAAAGGTACTTTAATAGTGGAGATATACTACCTTACCTCTGAGGAAAATAACCGAAGTATTTATTGCAGTTCGGATCTTAGCCCTTCTCAGCAGAGCTTGTCTTCGGGGAATCTTCTTCCGGAGATGATGGAGAGCGAAACGCCTCCCCCGGACTCCTCCACTCAAGAAGCGGGCGACCTTGAAGTGTCGTCATGGAGGGCCTCTCCGGCTCCGGTGAGGCCAGAAGATAATCCAATAGTCACCCGAAGTCCCCAGCGTCCGGCTCTCAAAGAGAGCAAACAGAAGAGTTCGGCACCGTCTGGTATGCGGTCGGACGTACTGAGAGAGCTGTTGGAGTGAGCGGCCATCTCAGAAGAACACCGTACATTGATGGGTATGGTGATGGAAAGGATCTCATCTGCCGAAAGCGGGTTGCATGATGCCTTTATGAGTCTACTGACGGGCTTTGAGGTACGTAAAATGATGTACATTTGTGATGGAACCGCACATTTTTAGGTGTGCCCTGTGTAGATAGTAGCCCCTGAGACTCTGGTTGTCACCGAGAACGGCGGCAAATAGAGGATCGTAGTCCCAGGCAATAACCATACCTCTTTAATGTGCATGTAGTGGGAGCTCCGGTGGTTAGCCGGACTCAAGAATTTGCCGAACTGAAGCGGCAATTGGATGCGGCGGATGCCGACATCGAGCTTGTTAACAAGAGGCTTGACGAGGCACAGGGTAAGTGTTATTTTCTGGTGAATGCCACATAGTAAGAGCAGCATGATGCCAGTATCTTTAATATGTTGTGACTGCAGATGGAGCTGCCACCGTGGAAACCTTGCGGGCGGAACTTGCCCGAGCCAAAGAACAAGCAATGATTAGTTATGCGTCTGCTTTGAAGGCGGCCGAAGAGTTGAAAGCCGAGAAGGCCGCGCATTGCGAGAGCAAAGAGCAGATGGGCAAGATGGCCGTAGAATTAAAAGACACTGTCGACCGTTGCCAGGTCCTTGAAAAAGAGAACCGATTGAAGGCAGCGGACCTTGAAAAGGCCACGATGGCGAACAAAGACACCCGCTCTGCTATGAGGGTGAAGAAGGAGGAGTTGCGTGAAGCCAGGGATATTGCGCCTGGGAAGCCGTTCATGCTATGGAAAAAGTTCGGAGATCCACGGTATGCCCCTCTGGATCGGCTGTGGAGTTCGGCAGACACATATATGGACTTGGCGGCGAGCGCTGCCGATGCAGCCAAATACTTCCAAGGTCAAACAGATCGTGAAGTGGACAAGCTGTTCTGGTCGCAATTCAATGTTCCAGAGCGTCCGCTTCCATTGACTGATCAGCTAGCCGAATGGGCCGAACTGAATAGGTTGTCCGGACTCGCCATGAGGTCTGTCATGGATCAGCTGTGGCCGAAAAAGTCGAAACCGAACAGCTATTTCAGCTTAGTGCAGCAGTTCCTTGGTGCGGTGCCACGCATCAATGCGATGAAGAGGTCGGCGTGCATAGAAGGCTCGCGGATGGCCCTTGCCCATGTTAAAGCATACTGGGCGGAGATGGATGCTACCACTGTTGCGGCACAGGGTTCGGCCATAGGCCGAGTGGCTGCCGACCATTATTTCGAAGAGGTTCTCGAGGGTTCTCGTTTGATAGAGGCCCAGTGCTCGAAGAATATTATGTTTGAGTGACATGTATTCCCATTGTAAACACTATGTTTTTATGAAATTTATTAAGGCTGTGTTTATACTTTTGCCTGAAAGTAATATGATGCCTCATGTGCGGCCGTTTATGTATACATGTGTATAGCCTGAAAGATTGCAGTCATCGGCTTCAGCCCCCACGCATCTAATGCGGAGGTGTTCGCAGAAGACGCGTGTTCACACTTAACCCAACGTCTTGGTCCTATTAAGGAGGTGATAGCGCAGCGAACGAGGCAACCGGACTATAATGCTTTAACACTTTCACTTAGCCATAGGAGTTTGACGGTGGGGCTACTATATAGCCCCTATTGGCTCCGCACTCTCCCGAATTCGGGGTGCGTACATGCCTGGCCGGGAAATGGCCCTTCGTTAAGGCGGAGGAATTCTAACATTCTAATAGGTCATCGAGTGGTTGACCAGTCTCACGCTATATCATGGCAGTCAGTTTTCGGCTTTCTCTACTGAGGTGCTCGTACGGATGACCCGGGGCACAATCGCAGTAGTTCTCCTAGTGCTACCTTAGCCGATAGAGCGGAACGTAAGGTACCAAAACATAGGAGCCGGGCAAACCCAACATTTGACCAAAGACATGATTCGGAGCTAATGCATATAAGGCCAAACTCTCAACGCCGAACACTCCCTAAGGTATTTGGTCTTTATGGTATAAACCGGGCCTAAATAGTGCCCTTTGTAAGAAGCCCCTGGTGTCTAGGTACGTGCATTATTCTGACGTGGCCACATGCCAAGACGCCAGCATCCTTCTCAATTGTACTGAGAATCCAAGGGATGTGTATCAACAAGAGAAAGTAAAAAAGGTTGACGCAGGGTCTTAATCTAAAAAGAATCCTTGGGGCGGGTCCCTGCTGCACGTCTGCGCCTGTGTCTCCGTTGTGCCGTATCCTGGATGGGTGTAGCACGATGGTCATCTGTAAAAGAGATAAACTTAGGTGAAAAGTTGTCGTGCAAAAAGGTAGGTTTGAAGAAACCATGTATAATTCAAGATGAGTAAAAATTGCCACTTGTCTGCGCGCATTGAGCCCCTTGTATTTGTAATAGGGGTGTGGCTTATCAAACCTGTGTGAGTTACATATGGCTGCGCCGGACTCGTCTAACCGTGTCCGTGGTCCTTACGACCTGTCAAATGCTTTAGCTGGTGAGGCCCTTTTTAGTGTGCGGCTGCCAAGGCAGTCGCACTCTCTTCGGCGCGCAGGGATCGCTTAATATTTCCATTTACTGTAATGATGCCACATGGACCGGGCATCTTAAGCGTAAGGGAAGCATAGTGCGGTATTGCATTAAAGCGAGCGAAAGCTTCACATCCAAGTAGTGCTTGATAGCCACTTTGGAACGGAGCAATGTGGAATGTTAAATGTTCGCTACGAAAGTTATCGGGGAAGCCGAATATAACCTCTAGTAGCAGGGAGCCCATGCAATGAGCCCCTGGGCCTGGCGTTACTCCTTTAAGGGTAGTATTGCTTAGGCAAATTTTCGTTGGGTCTATCCCCATTTTGCGGATTGTATCCTGGTATATCAGGTTTAAACTGCTGCCACCGTCCATCAGGACTTGTGTAAAGTGGTATCCGTCAATTATTGGGTCTAATACCAGGGCAGCCCATCCTGCACGTCGGATACTTGCTGAGTAATCCCAATGGTCAACAGTGATCGGTTGAAACAACCAATGGCAAGACTCCGCGGTGATAGGCCCTTGGGCATATTTATCTAGGAGTGCTGCTTTGTTTCTCCTCTTTATCACGTGTAACACGTTTACTGTTTTGACTTTTGGTGGAAATTTTCTTTGTTCCCAGTGTCTTGCTTGAGAGGCTCATCCTCATCTTCGCTTGGTGTATCTTCCCCCTTGTGTACGGCGTTGAGCTTGCCGGACTGCTTGAAGACCCAACATTCTCTGTGGGTATGATCAGCAGGTTTACCGGGGGTACTATGGATCTGACATACTTGGTCCAGAAATTTTGTTTAGGCTGGACAGTTCGTCTATGGCGCCTTTAGAGGGCGGCTTTTGCTGACTTGCCCGAGAGCTTTTGAATCCGGTGTTTACTGCCGTGCTTTTCGTGTTGTCTTCTTTATTCCGGCGTTTATTATTGTTGTTGCGCTGTGATTTCCCATTTCCATCTCTAACTTCGGATGTACTGGGGTCGCTGGTGCTGCATCTGGCTAGCCAGCTATCCTCACCCGCGCAAAAGCGGGTCATGAGGCTTGTTAATGGTGCCATTGTTCTCGGCTTTTCTTGGCCGAGGTGTCTGGCAAGCCATTCGTCACGGACGCTATGCTTAAAAGCTGTCAAGGCTTCGGCGTCCGGACAGTCGACTATTTGGTTCTTTTTAGTAAGGAACCTGTTCCAAAGCTTTCGGGGTGACTCTCTGGGCTGTTGAGTTATATGACTCAAATCATCTGCGTCCGGAGGTCAGACATAAGTCCCTTGAAAATTTGCCCGAAAAGCGTCTTCGAGCTCTTCCCAACTTCCAATGGAGCTTTCGGGGAGGCTTTTAAGCCAGTGTCGAGCTGGCCCTTTAAGTTTGAGGGGTAAATACTTAATGGCGTGGAGATCATCTCCTCGAGCCATATGGATATGGAAGATATAGTCCTCAATCCAGACCCCAGGGTCTGTTGTTCCGTCGTATGCCTCTATGTTTACGGGTTTGAATCCCTCTGGAAATTCATGGTCTAGTACCTCGTCGGTGAAACATAGGGGGTGTGCGGCACCCCTATATCTGGGTGTACCATAGTGTTCGGATGTTTGTTGTGTTGCATCGTATGCTAGAGCGCGCCTGCGTGGTCCATAGATGGATTTGGTTGCGCCATCCTTTTGATGTGAGCCCTCGCGTGGGTCGTGTATTGGCTTATGTGCGGCATTGCCTGCCGCTCTATGTTGGCCGTGAGGTCGTCTATCCGGTGTAACGCCCTCGATGCGGCTATATCTCCCACGTGTCGAAGCACGACTTAGAGGCATAACCGCATTGAAAGCAATGTCGCAAGTGAGGTAATCTTCACACAACCCATGTAATACATAAGGGAAAGAGATACATAGTTGGCTTACAATCGCCACTTCACACAATTACATGAATAAAGCATTACATCAAACAGATACAATCAAGGTCCGACTACGGAACCAAAATAAAAGAAGAACCCCAAATGCGACAAGGTCCCCGATCGACCCCAACTAGGCTCCACTACTGATCAACTAGAACGAAACCACACAAAGGACAAGATCTTCATCGAGCTCCTCCTTGAGCTCGGTTGCGTCACCTGGAATGGCATCATCGGCACCTGCAAGCTGGTTTTGGAAGTATCTGTGAGTCACGGGGACTCAGCAATCTCACACCCTCGCGATCAAGACTATTTAAGCTTATGGGTAAGGTAAAAGTATGAGGTGGAGCTGCAGCAAGCGACTAGCATATATGGTGGCTAACATACGCAAATGAGAGCGAGAAGAGAAGGCGAAGCACGGTCGAGAAACTATGATCAAGAAGTGATCCTAGAACAACCTACGTCAAACATAACTCCAACACCGTGTTCACTTCCCGGACTCCGCCGAGAAGAGACCATCACGGCTACACACGCGGTTGATGTATTTTAATTAAGGTCAACTTCAGGTTTTCTACAACCGGACATTAACAAATTCCCATCTGCCCATAACCGCGGGCACGGCTTTTGAAAGTTCAAATCCCTGTAGGGGTGTCCCAACTTAGCCCATCACAAGCTCTCACGGTCAACGAAGGATATTCCTTCTAGCGGGAAGACCCGATCAGACTCGGAATCTCGGTTACAAGACATCCTCGAGAATGGTAAAACAAGTCCAGCAAGACCACCCGCTGTGCTGACAAATCCCGATAGGAGCTGCACATATCTCGTTCTCAGGGCACACCGGATAAGCTAAGCGTACGGGAGCCAACGTAACCCAAGTTGCCAAGGGACGGCCCCGCACGGTGCTCTGGGTTGGACCAGCACCTTAGAGAAGCACTGGCCCGGGGGGGTTAAAATAAGATGACCCTTGGGCTAGCCGACCCAAGGGAAAGAAAAGGCTAGGTGGCAAATGGTAAAACCAATGTTGGGCCTTGCTGGAGGAGTTTTATTCAAAGCGAACTGTCAAGGGGTTCCCATTATAACCCAACCGCGTAAGGAACACAAAATCCGGGAACATAACACCGATATGACGGAAACTAGGGCGGCAAGAGTGGAACAAAACACCAGGCATAAGGCCGAGCCTTCCACCCTTTACCAAGTATATAGATGCATTAATTAAATAAGAGATATTGTGATATCCCAACAAGTAAACATGTTCCAACAAGGAACAACATCTCCATGTTCCAACAAGGAACAAACTTCAATCTTCACCTGCAACTAACAACGCTATAAGAGGGGCTGAGCAAAGCGGTAACATAGCCAAACAACGGTTTGCTAGGACAAGGTGGGTTAGAGGCTTGGCTCAACAATATGGGAGGCATGAAAAGCAAGTGGTAGGTATCGCAGCATAGGCATAGTAAAAGAGCGAGCAACTAGCAAGCAAAGATAGAAGTGATTTCGAGGGTATGGTCATCTTGCCTGAAATCCCGCAAGGAAGAAGAACGAGTCCATGAAGAAGACAAACGGACGTAGTCGAACGGATCCTCACAAACGCAACGTTATCGGAACCAACCCGAAGAAGCAACACCGGAAAGAAGCAAACAACATAGTAAACAACCACCACATAAGCATGACATGATGCGCAAACAAGTATGATGCATGTCCGGTTTAATGAGGCATGGCATGGCAAAGTGCACAAACAACCCTACAAATTAAGTGGAGCTCAATATGCAACTCCGTTGCACATTGATGAAACACCACATTCAAGTTATTTAGATCGATCTCGGTTAGGTACCCAACAATATTAAACGTTGTTAAACATGGCAAGAGGTGAGGCATAACAAAACTACACCATCTAAACAATTTTAAATGGGGCCGGATATAACAAACAACGAATCCGGTAAATCCCCATATGCATTAGCAATTTAAAGCAAACAACAATTAAAACCATTTTAAATGTGGTTATCATGATGCGGATGACATGTGCAAGTTTATGCAATTTTTATGAAAATGTTAACAAGAGCATATTATGAAGCATTTGTCATCGTGGCGGAAATGAAAGGGGTGCCACGGCAACGATAACAAAAATGGTGCCACGGCAACGTACCGGTTCCGGTAACTCGATTGAGATACCGATGCAAAGGAGAAGTATGCGGATGCGTGCAAAAGATGGTGGGGCACTCCCAGATACCGGGTGTCCCATGAGTTGACGATGGTGACAAGGCAAAAGAGGGGCAACGTGCACCGACAATTCGAGCATGGAGCAAGCACGAGCATCTCATACATCACACATGCATTCATTCACGGTGTCGTCTCGGTGGTTATACCTTTGAAGCGTGCATTTTCAGAACGGGTCAAGACGGCATAGAGGAAGTAGTGGAAGTAGACATTCTCGCGACGGTAGTGGAAGTAGTGGTACACATCCCAGTGAGGAAGTAGTTGTTTTTGTTCGCGAAGCGGTAGTGGTACATGGTCATCGAGGAACTTGACGAATCCACGTTCAACGGTAGTCATTCACGACGCTTGTGAACCGCGGTTCTTTGGGCAATAGTAGTCGTTCATGTCCGTAGGCGCTCAGGTCTTCCATAGAGGTACTTGGCGTTTCCGCATCGTCGGGGTAGTCGAACTTGCTGATCCGAGGGGTACTTGGTGGTCCCGATCTTGGCGTCGGTAGATGTACATGTTGGTGGTAGTCGGACTTGGCGTATCCTAGGACTTCGGTGCTTCAGTAGTTGTACACACATTAGGAGAGGACTCGACGTATCCATGTACTTGGCGGATGCATGCAGTAGTACATGGCTGGCAGAGGCGACGCAGGGCCCACGCGGTAGGTTGAAACAGTCAAAAGGCGAAGCTGGACTTGGTGCTGGCTCGCGGATCCATGTAGCGAGACAAGGCAGGGGTGCAGCGCGGCGGGACTGCAACGGCTTGACGCAAGCAGGGCGCCGCGGCTCCGAGAACGTGGCGGGGGGGCAGAGCCGCAGGGGAAACCATGTTCCACCGGATCCTGGCAGAGCACGCCGGCGGCGACGTCATTCAGCGGAGAAGCACGGAGCGGCCACGACGATGGTGGCGCGAAAGGCGAAGCTAGCGAAGGAGCTTGAGGGCGTGGGTGCCATCGTGCTGAGCAACGAGCTACTGCTGCTCGATGCAGACAGAGGCAGCCATGGGACGGAGTTGGAGGAGGACTGCGCTCCCGCGGTTGAAGATGAACGGCGACGGCATGACACTCTAGTAGGCAGCAGGGCGCAGGGACCGATGCAGGGACCGATGCAGGGGCGTGCTAGGAGAGGCTCGGTCGTCAGTGACGGCTTGGAGAGGATTGAGCGCTGGGGCTCCTCCCCTGGTTCGATGTGGAAGAGAGGAGAGGGAGACAAGGGGAGGAAAGAGCGAGGGGATCGTCTCCTGCCTCTGCGAGCGCGTGCGTGGGAGGCGAGTGAGGTGAGGGAGTGAGATGGGATCAGGAGAGGGGTCGTTCCTCTCTTTGGCGGCGCTGGAGCGAAAGACGAGAGGGAGAGGGGGATCGAATGCAGGTAGAGAGAGGAGGGTTCACTCAGCGCTAGGGTTAGGAGGGGTGTGGGCTGCGGCTGGGCCTCGGGTTTAGGAGAAGTGGCCTTGGAGGCCGGCCTGGGTGCGGGTGAACCAGGTAGACCGGCGCGGAAATTTGCCTAGGGAGGCCCAGTCCAGGAAAACCTTTTTCTTTTTTCATTACCCTCTGTTTATATAAATAAATAGTTTCAATAAAAGAAAAAGGTCAAGGAGCTAGAAGAGAAGTTATTCGGATATAAAAATATCCTCAAACTCCTGGAACTATACTCTATTTGATAAAATTTCCTTGGATATCTTTAGAGGTAGAAAAATAAAACAAGTTTATTTCAAACTTGAGGCATTTTTGAACCTAACCAAAAACAACTCCAAAGGATCTGAAATTTGACAGAGAGTCGAAGGCATGGTCGAGAATTTATAGGAAAAAAATGAACAATAATAGAGAAGGGGAAAGTGGCACTTGCAAAAGAAAGGAACTAGAAGGAAAAGAGAAGGAGATGATGCATGGGACAAAGGCATTGGGATATTTTGCAAGTGTGTTTGCGGTAAATCCAAACGAATGGAAATATTTACTATAGCTCTCTAAATATCGAGAGGATATGTTTTAAAGAGAATCACCATGTGAATTCCCTTGGTTTAAATGGACAGAAGATCCATGCAATTTATTTAGTGAGTTTTAAAATGGGTTGCAAGATGACATGATGCAATGCACATGATGCAAGGATGAAATGCAACGAACCAAACAAATCACACGACGAAACCCGAAAACCCTGGAAGGCATCTGAAGCTCCGATCTTGGGGTATTACATCTGGCCAGGTGGCCATTTTAATTTTTGGTTGCGGGGGATCTAAGGCCTCCTCATCGAATTCGGGTAGCAACTTCCGCTTCGGGTAGCTCTTGGCGGGGCGATTACCGCTGTACTTCGCTGTTGCGTTGAGTACTTTGCTCCATCTGATTCCGAGTGTGTCTTGTGCAGCCTTGAGTCTTTGCTTCTGCTTTTTTAGACTCCTCGCGGTGGCAACAAGCCTTTGACGGGCATTCTGTTACTCCGGGTGTCTGTCCGGTGTGAGGTCATCCAGACTATTATCTTTGACAGAGTCAGGTTGTTCGGCTTGAGCCTTCGTGTTGTCGTGGTCCAGCAATAGTTCCCCCTGCTCTAACGCTGGGTCTGTATGATCGTTGTTTCTGTCGAGGCGAGATTTGGAGCGGCGTTTACGCCGCCGCTTTGACAGCTTCTCGAGGGGACAACCCTTCGTTGCGTACTTCCGTTCCTCATCGTCATTTTTTTTGGTGTGTTCACCATGTATACGTCATGTGGTGAAGTGGGCGTCCAGTGCCCTGTGGGTAGTGGTTCCTCTGCATCTCCCGCATCGTCGTCCATACCGTCGATGTCTTCGGAGTCGAAGTCGAGCATGTCGGTTAAGTGATCGACAATGGCTACTAAGTGGGTGGTGGGTGGGCCGTGAATTTCTTCATCGTCCGCATCCCAGTCCTGCCGGACATAGTTCGGCCAGGATCCTCCTGACAAGGAGAGAGACCTTAATGAGTTCAGTATGTCGCCAAAGGGCGAGTGCTGAAAAATATCCATGGAGGTAAACTCCATGATCGGCGCCCAATCGGATTCGATAGGAACGGGCGCAGGCGGTTCGGTGTCCGTGGCCGGAGAAGGATCCGGCAGTTTAACAACACGGCTCTCATGCAAGGTAAGGTCGATGTTCGGCTCGATCGCCGCTAAGGGTAGGGCTTCTGTGGCGGGGTCCATCCACCCGTCCGCGGAAGGCGCACCTGGCTCCGAATTGAGGGTCGGAGCGGCTGCCTATGCCATCTCCTGGACACTGTCCGATGGTAGAGCTAAATCGTACTCATCGTGACCGCGTGATGCACGAGGCAGGGGCTTGAATCCATCGAAGATCAAGTCTCCACGGATATCGGCCATGTAGTTTAAGCTTCCAAACCTGACGTGGTGGCCAGGGGTGTAACTTTCAATCTGCTCCAGATGGCCAAGCGAATTGGCCCGCAGTGCAAAGCGGCCGAACACGAAGATCTGTCCGGGGAGAAAAGTCTCACCCCGGACTGCATCGCCATCGATGATAGTAGGAGCCATCAAGCCTAACGGCGACGACACAGAGGAACTCTCAATGAAAGCACCAATGTCGGTGTCAAAACCGGTGGATCTCAGGTAGGGGGTCCCGAACTGTGAGTCTAAGGCGGATGGTAACAGGAGGCAGGGAACATGATGTTTTACCCAGGTTCGGGCCCTCTTGATGGAGGTAAAACCCTACGTCCTGCTTGATTAATATTGATGATATGGGTAGTACAAGAGTAGATCTACCACGAGATCGGAGAGGCTAAACCCTAGAAGCTAGCCTATGGTATGATTGTATGTTGTAGTTGTTGTGTCCTACGGACTAAAACTCTCCGGTTTATATAGACACTGGAGAGGGTTAGGGTTACACAAGGTCGGTTACAAAGGAGGAGATATCCATATCCGTATTGCCTAGCTTGCCTTTCATGCCAAGTAGAGTCCCATCCGGACACGAGATGAAGTCTTCAATCTTGCATCTTCATAGTCCAATAGTCCGGTTAAAGGATATAGTCCGGCTGTCAGGAGACCCCCTAATCCAGGACTCCCTCACCGACAGTCGTGCCTCCCCAGCCGGAGCCGGAGGTCCACAGCTACTCCGGCAACGACTCTGACTCCGACAGATAACCGGTTAGTCCCCCCCCCCTTTGTTGGGAACAAAAACCCTTTGTTATGTTCAACCAGTCCATGAAATCAGAGTAAGATTCGGTGAGGGAGTCCTGGGTTAGGGGGTCTCCGGACAGCCGGACTATATCCTTTGGTCGGACTGTTAGACTATGAAGATACAAGATTGAAGACTTCGCCTCGTGTCCGGATGGGACTCTACTTGGCGTGGAAGGTAAGCTAGGCAGTACGGATATGGATATCTTCTCCTTTTGTAACTGACCTTATGTGACCCTAACCCTCTCCGGTGTCTATATAAACCGGAGGGTTTTAGTCCGTAGGACAACAACTACAACATACAATCATACCATAGGCTAGCTTCTAGGGTTTAGCCTCTCTGATCTCGTGGTAGATCTACTCTTGTACTACCCAT
The DNA here is from genome assembly GCF_003073215.2 of Triticum urartu. Taxonomy (NCBI): domain Eukaryota; kingdom Viridiplantae; phylum Streptophyta; class Magnoliopsida; order Poales; family Poaceae; genus Triticum; species Triticum urartu. Next base: position 618,006,393 of record NC_053023.1, read on the forward strand.
ATCATCAATATTAATCAAGCAAGACGTAGGGTTTTACCTCCATCAAGAGGGCCCGAACCTGGGTAAAACTTCATGTCCCCTACCTCCTGTTACCATCCGCCTTAGACGCACAATTCGGGACCCCCTACCCGAGATCCACCGGTTTTGACACCGACATTGGTGCTTTCATTGAGAGTTCCTCTGTGTCGTCGCCGTTAGGCTTGATGGCTCCTTCTATCATCGTTAGTGATGCAGTCTAGGGTGAGACTTTTCCCCCCGGACAGATTTTTGGATTCGGCGGCTTTGCACTGCGGGCCAATTCGCTTGGCCATCTAGAGCAGATTGAAAGCTACGCCCCTGGCCATCAGGTCAGGTTTGGAAGCTTGAACTACACGGCCGATATCCGCGGAGACTTGATCTTCGACGGATTCGAGCCTCTGCCTTGTGCGTCACGCGGTCATGATGAGTACGATTTAGCTCTACCATCCGACAATGTTCAGGAGGTCGCACCGGCAGCCGCTTCGACCCTCAATTCGGAGCCAATTGCGCCGTCCATGGACGGGTGGATGGACCCCGCCACGGAGGCCTTACCCTCATCGGCGATCGAGCTGAACATCGACCTTACTTTGCACGAGAGCCGTGTTGACAAACTGCTGGATCTCTCTCCGGGCACAGACTCCAAACCGCCTGCGCCCGTTCCTATCGAATCCGATTGGGCGCCGATCATGGAGTTTACCTCCACGGATATCTTTCAGCACTCGCCCTTCGGCGACATACTGAACTCATTAAGGTCTCTCTCCTTGTCAGGAGGATCCTGGCCGAACTATGTCCGGCGGGACTGGGATGTGGACGACGAAGAAACTCGCGGCCCACCCACCACCCACTTAGTAGCCACTGTCGATGACTTAACCGACATGCTCGACTTCGACTCCGAAGAGATCGACGGCATGGACGACGATGCAGGAGGCGAAGATGAACCACTGCCCACAGGGCACTGGACAGCCACCTCATCATACGATATATACATGGTGGACACACCCAAAGAAGGCAATGTCGATGAGACAACAGAGGATGACCCCTCCAAAAAGCAACCCAAGCGCCGACGTCAGCGGCGCCGCTCTAAGTCCCGCCAAAGAAAAAGTGGTGATACCGGCATAGGAGATAATAACACTCTGGATAGTGCCGAAGATAACAACAATCCCCTCCAGCAAGTAGAGCAGGAGGATGGAGGAGCCAGCCCTCTTGAGAGAGCGGCAGATGGAGAAGCAGAGGATGATAATTACATGACCCCCTCCGAAGACGAGGCAAGCCTCGGCGATGACGAATTCGCCGTGCCATAGGATCCTGTCGAACAAGAGCGCTTCAAGCGCCGGCTTATGGCCACGGCAAATAACCTTAAGAAAAAGCAGCAGCAGCTTCAAGCTAATCAATATCTGCTAGCTGATAGATGGACTGAAGTCCTCGCGGCCGAGGAATATAAACTCGAGCGCCCCTCCAAGAGTTGCCCAAAATGCAGGTTGCTACCTCGACTGGAGGAAGAAGCGTATGACGCGGCTGATCGGCCACCTCGTGGCCATGACAGAGAGGCATTCCAGCCAAAAACTCAGCCCGCACCCCGACGCCATTCAAATAAAAAAGCATGGGGAAACACACCAAACCTGCAAGACGTATTGGAGGACAAAGCAAAACATGCAAGATCGATCTACGGATCACGGGGGCGCGCCACTATGCGAGACGATAAACGTCATGTCGGATACAGTAAAAGTAAATCCGGTCGGGCCGAACACAGCGGGCAAGACCCATTTGAGCTGCGTCGCGATATAGCCCAATACAGAGGCGCCGCACACCCCCTATGCTTCACAGACGAAGTAATGGATCATCAAATCCCAGAGGGTTTCAAACCCGTAAATATTGAATCATACGATGGCACAACAGATCCTGCGGTATGCATCGAGGATTTCCTCCTCCACATCCACATGGCCCGCGGCGATGACTTACACGCCATCAAATACCTCCCACTAAAGCTCAAAGGACCAGCGCAGCATTGGCTTAACAGCTTGCCAGCAGAGTCCATTAGCTGTTGGGAAGACCTGGAAGCCGCATTCCTCGACAACTTTCAGGGCACTTATGTGCGACCACCAGATGTCGATGACTTAAGACACATAATTCAGCAGCCAGAAGAATCGGCCAGGCAATTCTGGACTCAATTCCTAACAAAGAAAAATCAAATCATCGATTGTCCCGATGCAGAGGCCTTAGCAGCTTTCAAACACAACATTCACGACGAGTGGCTAGCCCGGCACCATGGTCAGGAAAAGCCGAAATCTATGGCAGCCCTCACGACACTCATGACCCGCTTTTGTGCGGGAGAAGACAGCTGGCTGGCTCGCAGTAACAATATGTCAAAGAACCATGGTACTTCGGATACCAAGGACGGCAATAGCAGGTCACGTCGCAATAAGCATAAGCGCCACAACAACAGCGATAATACTGAAGATACGGCAGTCAATGCCGGATTCAAAGGCTCTAAACCCAGTCAGCGGAAAAAGGCATTCAAAAGAAGCACTCCGGGTCCGTCCAGTTTGGACCGTATACTCGATCGCTCGTGTCAAATACACGGCACCCCCGACAAGCCAGCCAACCACACCAACAGGAATTGTTGGGTGTTCAAGCAGGCCGGCAAGTTAATTGCCGAAGATAAAGATAAGGGGCCACATAGCGATGACGAGGAAGAGCCCTGGTAGCCGAACACCGGAGGACAGAAGAGGTTCCCCCCACAAGTGCGGACGGTGAACATGATATACGCAACCCACATCCCCAAGAGGGAGCGGAAGCGTGCGCTCAGGGACGTATATGCGTTGGAGCCAGTCACCCCAAAGTTCAACCCATGGTCCTCCTGTCCGATCACCTTCGATCGCAGGGACCACCCCACTAGTATCCGTCATGGCGGATTTGCCGCACTGGTCCTAGACCCAATCATTGACGGATTTCACCTCACTCGAGTCCTTATGAATGGCGGCAGTAGCCTGAACCTGCTTTATCAGGACACGGTGCGCAAAATGGGTATAGACCCCTCAAGGATCAAACCCACAAAAACGACCTTTAAAGGCGTCATTCCAGGTGTAGAGGCCCATTGCACAGGCTTAATTACACTGTAAGTGGTCTTCGGATCCCCGGATAACTTCCGAAGCGAAGAATTAATCTTCGATATAGTCCCGTTCCGCAGTGGTTATCATGCACTGCTCGGGCGAACCGCATTTGCGAGATTCAATGCGGTGCCGCATTATGCATACCTCAAGCTCAAGATGCCAGGACCTCGTGGGGTTATTACAGTTAATGGAAACACAGAGCGCTCTCTCCGAACGGAGGAGCACACTTCGGCCCTCGCAGCAGAAGCACAAAGCAGCCTCTCAAGGCAATCCACCAGTTCGGCGTTTCAAGACCCGGACACCTTCAAGCGCGCTCGGAGTAATCGGCAACTAGACCGCCTGGCACGATCTGAGCTCGCGTAGCAATCCGTCCCCCACCCTAGTCCCAGCCAAGCGGCGAAATCCGTGCCACACGTACATAATTACGCATTAAAAATACCATGGGCACGGGTGGGGAGGGGGGCACAACTACGGCACGCCCCAAGAGGCGGCCTAAACCGCACTAGGGGCTTCCCGCTCTGTTATTTTTCTCTTTTGGGACTTTAATCTCTAGAAACCCTGTCCGGCAGCATGATTGCCGAACACATGATGCAGCAACCAAGGAGGCAAAAAGCTACGTCACACCACGGAACTACCAGGTGGATTACGATAACGAGTGAAATATTTGCTTTAATACTATTCCTCAGCTTGCCCTTGGAAGGGACATAGTCCTACTCTTTGCTTATCACACTATCTGTATCATCCTACTTTAACGCATCTATTTGAATAAACAATGCATAGCATTAAGACTATTATTGCATTCTTCTTTTTTATATATGTGTTCCTTAATGACGCCTTGCAATCGTACACTTTGGTACGGCTAATACACCAGGGGCTTAAGTACCCCACAATGCGGTGTGAGAAGTCCAAACACTTTCACAAGTGCGGCACCCCGTACTTATAGCATTATATGCATCAGCTCTGAATCATGTCTTTGGTCAAATGTTGGGTTTGCCCGGCTCCTATGTTTTGGTACCTTACGTTCCGCTCTATCAGCTAAGGTAGCGCTAGGAGAACTACTGCGATTGTGCCCCGGTTCTGCTGGGCTAAGCACCTTAGTAGAGAAAGCTAAAACTGACTGTCATGATAAGGCGAGAGGTTGGTCGCTGTTCGGCGAGGTTTCGAGTCCCTAAAGACTTATGCCGCTTAGAGCGATGAGCCGGTCCTGTCCGGCTTAAAGGCGTGTATCGCGCCCCAAATTCGGCCTTCCGAATACCAGGGGCTTCGCCAAAATTTAAAATTATAGAATTCTATGGCTAAGTGAGAGTGATAAAGCATTATTAGTCTGGTTGCCTTGTTCGCTATGCTGAGCACCTCCCTCGAAGGACCCAAACATGGGAACAAGAGTGCTCAGGTTTATCCCGAACACCCCAGCACTCGCGGCATGGGGGCAGAAGCCGAGGACTAGCCATCTCTCAGATTGGATAAACAGCCAAACAGAAGGTAATATTTTAAATTCAAACAAGCATTGCATAGCGCATATGAAACAAGTTTTCAGCATACAGGATCACACGAGCAAGTTTACTCAAATATTACATCCTTTGAACATTCGTCCGCTACAAGACGGGCACGCTACAGGACACCCTCAAAATAAATTTTGGGGGTGCGATGCTCCTTGCCCTGCGACGGTCCCTCCTTGATCAGCTTCACGGCGTCTAGCTTGGCCCATTGCACCTTCACGCGGGCGAAAGCCTGGCGTGCACCTACGATGCAGACAGACCGCTTGACGACCTCCAGCCGTGGGCAGGCGTCCACAAGCCGCCTCACCAGGCCAAAGTAGCTGTTCGGAAGGGCGTCGCCAGGCCACAGCCGGACTATAAAGCCCTTCATGGCCTGTTCGGCCGCTTTATGTAGCTCGACCAGCTGCTTTAGCTGGTCGCTCATGGGCACCGGGTGTTCGGTCCCAGTATATTGAGACCAGAACAGCTTCTCCGTTGAGCTCCCCTCCTCGGCCTAGTAAAACTATGCGGCATCCGACACGCAGCGGGGCAAATCTGCGAATGCTCTTGGAGAGCTCCGGATTCGGGTAAGTAACAAGTAATTTACTTTCACATGCTTGTTTTGCATATAGAATGCCTTACCCGCCGCTATTTTCGTCATCGCGTCAATCTCCTGGAGGGCCTTTTGGGCATCGGCCTTGGCACTTTTTGCGCTCTCGAGGGCCGCGGCAAGCTCAGACTCTCGCGTCTTCGAGTCAAGCTCCAACGCCTCGTGCTTCGTCACGAGAGCCTGGAGCTCTTGCTGCACCTCGCCCACACGAGCCTCTTACTTTTCCCGCTCGGTGCGCTCCTAGGCCACTTTATCTTCGGCCTTGGTTAGCGCTTGCTTCAGGGTCGCCACCTCAGTCGTGGCCCCTGGCAAATATACGATGATCCTGTCATTTTGCAATCACGTCTTCTTTTATATATACATATCTATAGACAGGGTATTACTTACCCTTTTTCTCCTCGAGCTTCCTCTTGGCAAGGCCGAGCTCTTTCTTGGACCCCTCGAGGTCCTGCTTCAATGAGGCGACCTCCGCAGTCAGTGCGGCTGAGGCCAGCAGCGAAGCCTGCATATGCATATTGACATACTTAAATTAGACTCCTGCGATATTGTTTGATCCTCTGTTCGGCTTTTCTTTGTGAACACCGAACAGAGCATCAGGGGCTACTGTGTATGCGGTAATATTTTTCCTATATTTTAACACTTACCTCAAAGCCTGTTAGAAGGCTGGCACAGGCTTCAGTCAATCCGCTCTTGGCGGACTGAACCTTCTGGACCACCGCACTCATAATAGTACGGTGCTCCTCGTCGATGGAAGCGCTGCGAAGCGCTCCCAACAGATTGTCCGGTGCCTCTAGATGGACAGAGGTCACCGGCACATGCGCCTTGCCCCTCTTGGAAGGAGGCCGCCTGCCCGAATCCGGAACCGCGGGAGGTTCCGGCGCGGTGTTCGGCTGAGGGCCGAACTCGGAGCCCTCGGGGGCCTTGTCCCCTCTGCTCCCGGAGTTTGTAAGGTCGCCTTGAGGCGCCTCCGGGACCGTCTCCCCTCGATTCGGTGCCTCTTGAGACAATACCTCGGCATCGTCCACAGGGCAAGGGGAGGTGGCGGTCGGAAGTGGATCGCTATCCATATCCGACGAGCCCAGGGAGCCGTCCGACGATACATCGATACTGGCTCGTGGCGGCCTGCATAATCATATTCGGCGTTAGGGGAAGCGGTGCGCAAAAGGATACTATGAGTTACTCTGGTGTCCGAATACTTACGACCTCCCCAGGGGCTTGGCCCTGGGTAACCACTCGTCTTTGCCTTCGGTGACGGTGGTGGAACTGTCCGGAAGGAGAGTCCTTCCCTTCTTGGACCCTCCGGCCTCCCCAGTTGGGGCGGCCTTCCTTTTCTTGTCTCCCCCAACTGGAGGGGGAGCATCTTCTCCTTCCTCCTCGTCTTCAGGGAGGAGTGCGCCACAGAGTCATCGGACGGTTTGTCCGATGACGCCTGGCGCCGGGAACTCTTTCGGGTTCCCTTGGCCTTCTTGGTATTCTCCGGCACCTTGTAAGGAGCCGAAGTCAGCATCTCCGTCAGGAGAGCGCCCGCAGTGTCTTCGGGCAAAGGGGCCGGACAGTTAATCTGCTCTGATGTCTCCACCCAGTCCTGTCAAAGGCATGGAGATCAGACCCCGCACATGATTAAGCTAGGTGAAATAAATATCCTACGGGATATATTGAACTCACCGAACGCGCTAGGCGCTTTGCGCTTAGCCCGCGGTCCTCGGCGAGAGAAGGAGGGACCTCGGCGCCCTCGAACAGCACCTTCCAGGCGTCCTTGTGCGTCGTATCGAAGAGCTCGCTCAGAGTCTGGTGCTGGGCCGGGTCGAACTCCCACAAGTTAAAACCCCGTTGTTGACACGGGAGGATCCGACTGATGAGCATGACCTAGACTATGTTGACGAGCTTGAGCTTCTTGCTCGCCATACTCCGGATACATTTCTGGAGTCCATCTAGCTCCACCGATGAACCCCACGACAAGCCCTTCTCTTTCCAGGAAGTGAGCCGTGTAGGGAATCCGGATTGAAACTCGGGGGCCGCCACCCATTTGGCGTCGCGTGGCTCGGTGATGTAGAACCACGCCGATTGCCACCCCTTTATGGTCTCCACAAAGGAGCCTTCAAGCCATATAACATTGGGCATCTTGCCCACCATGGCTCCACCGCATTCCTCTTGTTGACCTCCCACCACCTTCGGCTTGATATTGAGGGTCTTTAACCATAGGCCGAAGTGGGGCCGGATGCGGAGGAAAGCCTCACACACGACGATGAACGTCGAAATGTTGAGGACGGAGTTCGGGGCCAGATCATGAAAGTCCAGCCCATAGTAGAACATGAGACCACGGACGAATGGATGTAGGGGAAAACCCCAGTCCGCGGAGGAAGTGGTGGAGGAAAACTACCCTCTCGGGAGGTTCCGGGTAGGGACGATCTGCCCCACGGCGGGCAGCCGATGCGCGATATTCGCGGCTAAGTATTCGGCTCTGCGCAGCTTCTTGATATGACCCTCCGTAACAGAGGAAGCCATCCGTTTGCCTCCCGCTCCGGACATGTTTGGAGAAGGTTGAGGGAAAGGATGTGGACTTGGGTGTTGGAGCTCGAGTGCGTGAAAATGGATGAGCAAAGGAGGAAGAAGGCGCGGATGAAAAGGTGAATCCTTATCCCTTTATATGAGCGGACGAAACTAAGCATTCTCACTAGCCTGGTAAAACTCGCTTATCCCCCAAGCGCTGTAATCGATGGCGCGGTTGGGTTACCCACACCCGTATTGATGAGAATCCCATGATAAGGGGACACGATCTCTGCTTTGACAAGACGTGTCAAAAACCGCCTCGCGTTATGTGCGGGGCTAGTTGAAGGAAATGGTTCGAATAATCACTGGGCCATGACATAATGTCGTGTTGCCAAAACAAGTCAGCAAATTAGATCTGTGGAAATATTATTCTCTCTGCGGTGGTATGTGGAACTTATTTTGCAGGGCCGGACACTATCCTTGTATGCAAATTCTTCTGTGATGTATTCGGAGGAGGAACCCGCCTTGCAATGCCGAAGACAATACTGCGTGCCGGACTCATCGTCATTGAAAGCCTAGTTGAGGGGCTACTGAGGGAGTCCTGGATTAGGGGGTCTCCGGACAGCCGGACTATATCCTTTGGTCGGACTGTTAGACTATGAAGATATAAGATTGAAGACTTCGTCTCGTGTCCGGATGGGACTCTACTTGGTGTGGAAGGTAAGCTAGGCAGTACGAATATGGATATCTCCTCCTTTTGTAACCGACCTTGTGTAACCCTAACCCTCTCCGGTGTCTATATAAACCGGAGGGTTTTAGTCCGTAGGACAACAACTACAACATACAATCATACCATAGGCTAGCTTCTAGGGTTTAGCCTCTCTGATCTCGTGGTAGATCTACTCTTGTACTACCCATATCATCAATATTAATCAAGCAGGACGTAGGGTTTTACCTCCATCAAGAGGGCCCAACCTGGGTAAAACTTCGTGTCCCATGCCTCCTGTTACCATCCGCCTTAGACGCACAGTTCGGGACCCCCTACCCGAGATCCGCCGGTTTTGACACCGACAACAAGACTATATGATTTTGTAGGGATAACTTTCTTTAGCGTGGATATTTTGAAAGACATGATTGTTTGTTAGTATACCTTATTATTATTGTTCTTTATGTCAAACTATAGACAACTGTTATCAATCATTTGGAACTTAATATTCATTCCATAAAGAGAAATCACATGATGAACATGATAGTAGCATTCCACATCAAAAATTCTGTTTTTATCATTTACATACTCGAGGACGAGCAAGAATTAAGCTTGGGGATTCTTGATACACCTCCAATGTATCTATAATTTTTTTTATTGTTCCATGCTATTATAGTATCAATCTTGGATGTTTTATATGCAATTATATATCATTTTTTGGGACTAACCTATTAACCTAGGGCCCAGTGCCAGTTGCTGTTTTTTTGCTTGTTTTCGGCTTTCCAGGAAATCAATATCAAATAGACTCCAAAGGGAGAAAAAAAATGGATTAATTTTTTCTGGACCAGAAGAGACCCTAGAATGTTCGGGAGAAGACCTGACGAGCCACGAGGGAGCGACAAGCTCAGGAGGCGTGCCCCAGGGGGATGCCCCCATGCTTGTGGGCCCCTCGTGGCACCTCTTGACCTAATCCCGCCTCTATAAATTTTCAAAAATTCCCCTGACATCAGAGAGGCATCCAAAATACATTTACCGCCGCCGCAAGTTTCTATTCTCACGAGATCCCATCAGGAGGCCTTCTCCGGTACTCTGCCGGAGGGGGAATCGACCACGGAGGGAATTTACATCAACCTTGTTGCCCTTATGATGATGTGTGAGTAGTTTACCACAGACCTACGGATCCATAGTTAGTAGCTAAATGGCTTCTTCTCTCTTTGATCTTCAATACAATGTTCTCCTGAATGTTCTTGGAGATCTATTTGATGTAATGACTTTCTGCGGTGTGTTTGTTCGGATCCGATGAATTGTGAGTTTATGATTAGATTATCCATGAAAATTATTTGAGTCTTTTGTGAACTCTTTTATGCATGATAGTTATAGCTTTGTATTTCTCTTTGATATATTGATTTGGTTTGGCCAAATAGATTGATTTTTCTTGCAATGGGAGAGGTGCATCGTGATGGGTTCGATCTTGCGGTGCTCAATCCCAGTGACAGAAAGGGACATAACACGTATTTTTGTCGTTCCCATTAAGGATAAAAAGATGAAGTTTATTCATACATGGGTTTACTTTGTCTACATCATGTCATCTTGCTTAAGGAGTTACTCCGTTCTTTATGAACTTAATACTCTAGATGCATGCTGGATAGCGATTGATGTGTGGAGTAATAGTAGTAGATGCATGGAGGAGTCAGTCTACTTGTCTCAGACGTGATGCCTTTATACATGATCATTGCCTTGGATGTCATCATGATTATTTGCTTTTCTATCAATTGCCCAGCACTAATTTGTTTACCCACCATATGCTATTTTCAAGAGAGAAGCCTCTAGTGAAAATTATGGCCCCCGGATCTACTTTTTATCATATATTTAAATCAAAAAATATCTTGCTGCAGTTTTTCTTTGTTTATTTTATTTTGTGTTTTAATTATCTATCTATCACTGCGAGATTTGATCCTTGCAATTAACCGCTGAGTGTTGGGTGCAAGTATTTTTTTATTTTGTGTGTAGGTACTGCTAACGAGGTGTTGCGTGGTTCTCCTACTGGATTGATAACCTTGGTTCTTAACTGAGGGAATTACTTATCTCTACTGTACCGCATCATCCTCTCCTCTTTGAGGAAATCCCAACGCAGCTCACAAGTAGCACAAATCATATAATCCTTTCATGCTTCTTCCATTGGTGTACATTCTGGTATGATAGCTAATTAACAAAGATTAAAGTTGGTCTTTTACTGACCTGGAATAAAGAAGCAAGTGCAGAACTTTCTTACTGAATGTGCAATTTGATAGAGAGGAAAAGTTCAACATTGTCAATACCCAGGTCTACTATGAACAAATTCCTCCTCCTAAACAAGCTTGGTCTAAGATCACAAAGGATGTTATTGAAGGATTGCCTAGAGGATCATGTAAAGATGCCATATTGGTCACCGTGGATAGATACATAAAATATGTTAATTTTGTGGTCCTACCCACCCCTACCCCATTCACACTGTTGCACAAGCATTCATTAAGGGTGTCTTCAAGTGACATCCCCCAACAAGCATCATCACTGATAGAGGTAGAATATTTACAAAATCAAAAGTAATATGTGGCAAGGAGTGCTCAGTGCTCATAGCCATGAACGTGCAACTCAAGCCCAGTACAAATTACCACCCACAGACAGATGGGCAACCAGAGAGGGTGAATCAAATGTTTGGAATTTACCTGAAGGGTATGTCTTCCCAAGAATTCCATAAATGGGCTGGCTAACAATCATTTGCAGAGTGGTTGTACAACACTTCCTGTCATACTTCTGCCTAAGGTATCCCCCTTTCAAACCCTATATGGATATGCCCCCGGCCAGTGAAGTAGTAGTGCCTAGGCCTACATATTATGATGCTAAAAACTTCTTCCAAGACAACCAACAAACTCCGAATAAACTGGAGCACGGTTTGAAGCAAGCTTAAGAGAGAATGAAAAAAATATCCTGACAAAAATATCCTGTTTTTTAAGCAAGATATTAAGATTCACCCGGTTTCCCATGTAGGTCGGCTCAGAAGACATCAAGGTTCACATGTTCTTCATAACCAACAACTGCCACTCATTGGAATCGATGAAAAAAAATAGAACTGAACCAATACAGATGATGAAAACAAGATCTCTACAAAGAAACAAAGTGTAGGTCATAGAATAGCTGATACAATGGCCTAACTTAGCTCTAGATGAAACTTCTTGGGAAGATGCCAACTTCATTAAAAAGATATTTTTGGATTTTTCTAAATGGACCATCAAAGAGTGGTTCCTTGATTGAACTACTCGGGGGCAAGTGTTGGCTTAGGGGAGATCATTGTCAGATTTCGAAACTGAATATGATCTTTATGGGCAGGGGGGTTATCCTGTTAAGCCAGATAAGATTCGAGGGCTCTTTATGAAGATTGAACGACCGAGATACATCCATGAGATCTTATGGCTATCGTTCATCATCTGGTAAAGGTTCGCTGCGTTTCACTTCAGGCTAATCATGTTTACTTTTAGTTAACTATAACTCCCCATCTGAGAGTTGTAAGCCACATAAGTTGAAGCTGTGAAATGAGAACATATCGAGAAATATTCCAAAACCTTAGTGTTTACTTTACTTGTTATTACGATTCCGTGGCCATGATAGCAAAAAATTTCAATTAATTAAGAGCACTCGACATCCGGAGTTGTTTTATCTGGTAAATCCCCCTCAGACTTGACAATAGGTTATATATAATTAACACAAGAAATGTACTTTCTAAGCAAATATGGACAAGATCAGTATACTTCTAAGTTTCTCCATATTTGCAATATCTAACTGGTTGTATTTGTATGATTCCATACTTGTTTCTTTTTCTAGCTCCCCCCTCCCGAGATTTCTTCCAAGCCCCGCCACTGCCGGCTCGAAGGTACCAGCTTTAAGAGCCCACCCGTGTGAAGCAAACTAGAGTAAGGCAATTTCGTGAACTAAGGTCGTGAGTTTCAGTCCCACTGTTACGGTTTCTCACCAGGTTCAGAGGTACCAACCAACCTGCAAATGCGAAATTTTCGAGAATAGAGATATTTTCACGAGAGCACTCGAGATTGATTACAAATTTGACAATAAACCGCCCATAGATTTAAGTGTAATGATCTTGTTTAATTTAATGTAGTAGCTGCATTTTTGGACTGAATGTAGAAATTGGCCCACTAAAAACCTATGAAAATTTTACTATTAGTGCCTATGTTGGCTTTTCTCAGTTTTTAGTGGTCATCATTGATGCAGTCCAATCATAGAGGGACCAAACCATGAAATGTTTGATAAAGCACTATGCACATAATCTTGACGTTAATCAACAAAAACCCAATAGATAGACACACTTTCTACGCGGCTTTCGTACTACTATCAAACCCAATAGATAGTACCATTGTTTTGTAGATGGTTGATGCGTGCCACATTTTTGTGCCATCGTATTAAAAACGCCAATGGTTTTAAATGAGTATAGACAATATAAATATCGTTCACTGTTGGAGCACCAACCAACCACTATTTTGCAAATCTTGGAGTAGCATAATTATTTGTCAAAAGTGGAAGCTGCCTGTATTCTGCGCCGGTATACAGGAAATCGTCATCAGTTTAAAGTGAATGGACGATATACATGCTGCTCCACCATAGTCACACCTTTTTTAGTGCATGCATACACACAAGTGTGTACTCCTCCAAGATTTGTATGAATGCAGCATATCTTTGTACACATGGGTACGATACGATACAACATATTTACCCGCAACAGAAAAAAAAAAGATACATCATATTTACAGTTGTAGGCCCGCGTGTCCACAGCACGAAAATGAAAAAAAAAAGGAGAGAAGAAAAGATATGCAGGGAGCGTCAGCATATCCGGCGCGGATCGAAGGAATTCAAAGGGCGCCCAAATCCAATTCGAACCTTTCCGCACTCGCGTTTCAAAAATGACGCCATTTATGATTTTCGCTCGGACCGGAGGGAAGGCATCGCGGCTGGCCCACCACGTGTCCCCCGGCGGCCACTAATCGCTCACCCACTTTACCTTAACCCACCCACAGGCCCCGAAGAGAAGAACGGAACCACCCCGTCGTCTCGTCGCCCACGCAGCACGACAATCACGACGACGCGGGGCGGTGGAAAACACAGAGACGACGAGACCGCTGCGCTGTTACCGGTAGCGTCACCCTTCTTTTCCGCCTCCGTTTCTTCCTTTTTTATAAAGAAGATTTTTATAAAGAGGATGAGTTCGAAGGCCAGGGTCTACACACACAGTAGAAAAAAAATGAGTAGGCGAGTCGACCGATACCGAGAAGATAGTAGCGAGGTGGAGACATAAAAATAAAGATAGAAACGGTTCGGGGGGAGCACCAAAGGCCAAAGAAAAGGAGCGGACGAGACGAAAAATTTGGAGTGCGGGAGGAGGGAAGCCGGAGGTGGAGTGAAATGCGAGAAAGGGGAGGGGCGTGAGGCGACACTGCTCGCATTTGTTGTGCCCACGGACTTTGGCAGCCATTCAATGCTCCACCAAACGCTCACCCCTTCTTCCCTTGCCTTCTCCGCCTCCGCTTCCCCCGACCCTCTCCCCTTCGCCTCAAACGCCAGCCCCGCCGCCGCCGCCGCCGCCGCCGCGACCACCCTTCGCCCCTCGGCCATGCCGTCCTACGCGCACCACCACAGCTCTCTGGTAAGGAGGGAGGGGGATTACGGGGGCGAGAGAGATAGAGATAGAGATAGATAGAGAGAGAATCTTTTGTTGATTTTTCTTTTTTGTTGTAAGTTTTTTTCGGAGTGGAAGGAAGGAAACGAGCGTTCTTTCTCTTTCTCTCAACTTGTGGTTCTTGGTTCCGGGAATTTATGATTTTCCTCTGTATGTTGGGGCGTGAAGGACGAGAGGATGGACGCCCTCAAGGGCAGTAGCCGCCAGGAGGAGACGCCCGACGAGGCCGCCGCCGCCGCCGAGGCGCCGGCGGCCTGGGGCTTCGCCGAGCGGGACGGCTTCTCCGTCGAGGACCTGCTGGACCTTGAGGAGTTTTGCGAGCCGGATAAGGACGGCGCCGACGAGCCCGAGGAGGCTCCGGCCGCCGACGTGAAGGAGGAGAAGTTGAACGACGGGCCCAACCAGCCCGTCGTGTCGTATGAGCTCGCCCCTCCGGCGCCGCCCGCGCCGGAGATTGTTGACCTGCCGGTGAGGTTTCAAGGCAACTTTGACCGCTTCTCGCGGCTTTTTCCAGGCTTTTGTCGTACGTGGTGAAATTAATTATTTCTTCCTGCCTTGCTGTGTGTTTCCGCAGGCGCATGACGTCGAGGAGGAGCTCGAGTGGGTGTCCCGTATCATGGACGACTCGCTCTCCGAGCTGCCCCCGCAGCCGGCGCCGCCCGCGTCGATGATGGCCTCGTTGGCGCCACGCCCGCCGCAGCACCGGCTACCCCAGCGACACCCGCTACCGCAGCGGCACCCGCAGGATGGAGCGTACCGCGCTCTGCCGTCCATGTCCGACCCTATGCGGACTCCGACCATATGCGCGCTGTCCACGGAGGCGCTGGTTCCGGTCAAGGCGAAGCGCAGCAAGCGCTCTCGGGCGTCGGGGTGGTCGCTCTCGGGCCCCGCGCCGGACTCCACCTCGTCCTCGTCGACCACCACCACCTCCTCCTGCTCCTCGTCGGCGTCCTTCTCGCCCTACTTCCTGCTGGACACGCCGCACTTCGGCGCCTCGGAGCTCATGGAGGAGTACAACATCCTGCCGCCGCCGGCCAAGAAGTCCAAGCACGGCAAGAGCAGCAAGCAGAAGGCCAAGAAGCGCGGGCGCAAGCCCAAGAACCTCCCCGCCCACCCGTCCAGCGCCACGGAGGCCACCCAGAGCGACCGGCGCTGCAGCCACTGCGGCGTGCAGAAGACCCCGCAGTGGCGCGCGGGGCCGGAGGGCGCCAAGACGCTGTGCAACGCGTGCGGCGTGCGCTACAAGTCCGGCCGGCTGCTCCCCGAGTACCGCCCGGCGTGCAGCCCGACGTACGTGAGCAGCGTCCACTCCAACTCCCACCGCAAGGTGCTCGAGATGAGGCGCAAGAAGGAGGACGGCCCGCTCACAGTCACCGCCCCCGCGCCCGCCGTGGCGTCGTTCTAGCTCGCTCGCTGGCTGGCTGGCTGGCCACTCCGTCCGCGGTGGCTGTACATTTTCCCGCCCGTATCAGTCTTTGTACTACCGTACTCGAACCCTTTTTCTTCCATTTCTCTGCTAGTATCATCATCATCATGATCATCACCCGAGTAGTACCGTTTGGAGATTAATTAGAGTCCAGCAGGTTTAGGTCATGTTAGGTTTTAGGAATTCGGCCCCTCCAACTCCATCACCTTCATTAGCTTGTTAGGGTACTAAGTACTGCTACAGCAGCAGCAGTGCAGCACTAGCGCAGAACTTTATTTCCAGCTTTGTCCCAAGGAGTTTTTCTATGAGCTAGCATGTGTTTGCTAGTGTAGTGTAAATCAATGGCGGTGCTTAGCTTTTACCATCATCAGGGTTGAAGAAACCAAGAACCTTTCCCTTTGGGGTGAAGGAAAAGAGGAGAGACGAGAAGAGAGCAACGCACCGGCGAACCAAGCGGGTGCCCGATGCGTGCACCCTTGGATACATCACATGGTGTTGTCACATGTAACAGCATGATGCATGCTTAGTTTTAGGAGCAGAGCAGACAGTTGAGGGCTTGGGACAGCGAGAGGTAGAAGTAGATGGATGCTGCAAGCAACCATGCTCCGCTGTCTGTTTCGTGTAGATGGAGTATTGTTCATGGATGGCCCTGCTAATTTTCTCTCTCAGTCCAATGAATCATGCAGCGGTGTGGCCCTTCGCGGTGTAACTGTTTGAAAAGACGAACCATTACTACTATGGCCAGGAGGCGCGCCTGTCTTTTTGGCTCGGTTATTATATCGGCTTCCGTGCTGGCTCTGTTCTTGTACTCCTACATAGCTTTGGACCTTTGGTGCAGCAGCTGCTGCTGCTGGTGCATGCACTGAGATGCTTCTCCCTCGTGATTCAGTACCGCCATGTCCCCACGCGATGGTTTGAAATTTCCACGGCGCGGCGAGATTTTTTCAGGCCGGCCGGCCGGCACTGTTGGTGACAGCAGCGATGCGTGGTGCACTCGGAGTGGGACCCCAGCGGCTCCAACTTATTTCCGACCTAACCAGAGGCCGTAATCGTAATGGGGCACTGACGTGGTGAGTGCGACCGGCGCCTTCCTCCGTCGCTGCCTTGCCTCGCTTTGCGCTGCACAACCCGGCTCCGGCTCCGGCGCCCACTTGGCCCGGCGGCCAGCGCCCCTGGCGCGCGGGCCCCACTTGCCCCCCACACTAACCTCATGTCGTCTTATCTTAAGCACGTACGCAATGGCTTTAGTTTCTGATGTTCCTTTCTTGCATTCTGATCCGTCTTCGTTTCTTCTCTCCTCCAGGGCTAAATCCATCTTTGGATTTCAGAGTACTTTCTTTGTGGTTAGCTCTGCCTGCTGCTCTGCTTAATTGCGCATCTATTGTCATGCCCTGTGGACACAGGACCGCAGCAGAGCCTGACAGTACTTGCATTAGTTTTGTTTAGAAGACGGTACTAGTTGCATAAGTATGGGGAGGTGCATGTGCTGTGAACTCCTGTTCATGGGCAGCCCGAGCCAAAAAAACCCAGCAACTGGGCCGGGCTTGGGCTCCACTTCTCCGCCCGAAGCATGGTTAGGAAGCCGGAAAAAGGCCCAAAGTGACAAAAAATATTTTAATTCAGAAATAGGCATATTTTTTTCTAATATCATCATAATGGTTATTTTAATTGAGTAACTGTACTGTCCTTGTGTTTTGGGCCAGGCCGAGCTCGGGTTTAGGATTTTCAGTTCCAAAAAAGCCCAAAATATGAACCGACCCAGAGGATGATCCAGTCTACTCCAAGGTAAGCCCCGAAAAATGGCAACCGATGTGTAGTGTGGACTCAAAAATTTCTTGGGAGGTTAGACTCAAAAATTAAACTGGGTGGAGTGTGGTGTGTCGAAAAAAAGGATTTTAGCCTTTTGACCTATATCATCAAACAACCAAAGAACATTTTCCGAGGACATGAATCCTACAAAGTGTAGATGCAGGGTCCAAATCATTTCTTAGCAAAGAGCTATTTCTCAATATTAAAATATGCTTTGAGCCACATGTTCCTCACATTATGACAGTTTGAACCAAATTTAAGTACAAATAAAAACAAATAAAAAAACAAATTTGAACTAATAAATAAAATATCCTCCCCGTTCTTACGTGTATTTCCTCTCTGTTAGGCATGAGGCATGATTTGGCTTATGTTTGTTGATATAGCCGTGAAATATATGTGAACTTTATCCCATGTGTTGTAATCTACAAGTTGGCTGCTAATTTTAAGTCCTTTGAGAATCAATTGTTGATAAATCAAGGATGTTGCGCACAACATGTGAAATAATTTTCTCAGTCTCATCATGTCCTGGAGAAAGGGAGCGGCATGCCCACATATGGTGTGATGTGTTGTCCTTGTTAGTTCTACATTAACCTATTATGTGGGTTTAATCTTTTAGGATAAGGATGTGACTTTAAGGGCTTCTTTGATTAAAAGGTTTCTCAAAAAGAATTTTGAAGGATTATAACCCTTAGGAGTTTTTCTACGTGGGTTGTTTGATCCATGTGATTGCAAACCATCAAAACTTTTTCTTTGGATTCACATGCACAAGATTTCATGGGAAATTTTTCATCCACTCCAAACTCTTGCAAAAGATGCAACATTTCTTCTGTGACGCAATCAAGCAAACTAAGAGCTCATTCGGGTGGCATTTTATTGTAGGATTACTATAGATTTTGACCCTCAATTTCTTTTATGTGAAACATTCATTTTCCATAATAGAAGACTATATTCCTTAGGATTGTGTTCATCTTGACCCGATACATGCATATTCTTAGCAGTAGGTGAGAGCTCATGAAAATTTTCTGGGTATTGGAGTGGGGAGGGCATCCTAATCCCTTACTCTTCCTATTTTTTTGATTTGAAAATCCTAGAAACTAAATAAGCTATAAAATAATGTAGGTTTCACATGCTCAAGACACTGCTATCCTATGTTTGCCATATTCGTGTGATTTTAGGGCATCTTTGGTTCTACGAGCTCTCAAAGGAATTTCGTAGGATTCCAAGAAAGATGAATTTATCATTTAGACTCTATTCGATGCAAGAAATATATTTGTCAATATCGTATGGATTGCTTTTTCTACAACACCGTTCCATAGGATTCCTATCACGATGTAGAACCCTTGTAGGAAAAGCAACTTTGTGATGCACCGGGATTCGACTAGGCTACATGGTCTTCATGAATTAGAGAAGAAAAGCGGAAGAATACAGAAGAACACAAGGAACACACGGGTATGCCTAAGGGAGCCTCACCCACTCAGTGCGCATCCATGAACAAACATCTTGATTACACAAGCTTGTGGATGGGAACTCAAAGCAACACACTCTTGCAACCAAATTACCTACTCATTTGGTATAATTGATTCAAATAATATCCAAAGGAAAGAGATGTGCAAGTGCAATGTAGGGTTTTCTTCTCCAAATATGAATATAGGGAGGTCTGGTAACATCTCGTAGAAAGGACTTGATATCCTTCACCGAATCGGTGGCCTTGAATACATCACTACAAAGCTTAACCCTAGGTCGAGGTACATCATATATAGGTTCTCACAAAGTGATTCTAGGGAAAGAGAAAAGGTGCATGGGCCGACCCAGATATGTGTGCACAAGCATGTTTGGACAGTCTGGGTTGGTATGCCCGAACAACCCAGATAATGAAACTCGCGTGAGCGTGAGACTTGGTGTTGACTATGGGATTCATTCGCTTCACGGCCAAACAGTTTGAATACGCCCAACCTTCAATTGGGTAGTTTGGGCACTATGTCAGACAACTCAACTCGTCGGGTCTCTGCGACATCTCTCTGGGGGGCGAACTATCTGAGTTATGGCCATGGCTATCCGACAAGCAGAACCTCATCCTTGGAAGCTCGGACCTCTCCTTCCTCTTCTAGATTTGGGTCTGCGTCTTGGCCGTCTTTCATTGCTTTTTTCGATCATTACCTCTATATCAGAGCACACGCAACATGTGCGCCATCAATAGTTGCTAGTTCTCATGCATGTCTAAAGTGAGCTCATAGTTCTCATGCATGTCTAAAGAGAGCTCATTTAGGAGTACAGTCACCTTGCCTTGTATTGCCTTGTCGCATTCGTGTGTCAATGATCCCATTTAAACTTGTGCAAATATCGGGCTGAGGCGGTAAAAGCCCGACCTGCTTTTCTCTAGCCAGAGCCCGGCCAGAAGTCTGACCTAAAATAATGAAAAAAGGAAGCCCAAGCCCAACCCAAATGGTAAGCCCACCCGATTGTTTTGGGCCGGGTTGTCATGGCGGGCTACCCATGCTCAAGTCTAGTCCCATTGGTGCTTCCCCGCTTGGTATGACGATGTTTGAGGAACCCAACGTATCACCTTGTCATCCACTCTAACCGCTATGCAAAATTTTCATGTTATTCCTATGGTGCAATCAAACAACTTCTTTTACTATTTTTTGCTGTTGTTATTCCAGTAGGACTCCAAATGTCACGCCCATTGTATAATTTTGTGTTTATTTCTTCCTATTCATATGTTTTTAAAACTATACAAAGGAAAGACGACCTAAAACCCTGCGAATGAAAGATGCCCTCTGGTAAGTTGCGATATCGTTGCTTCAAACTGCCACAATGCGACATATTTCGATTCAAAACGTATTTTCTCAATTTCCAACAACAAGATGATCCCACGTGCCGTGCACTTCAAAAGTGTGGCAATTCCACATCCCGTTAGACATGCGAACCCAAAAGGCTCTATTATTTGAACTTAACCTTAATTTTGTAAGCAAGAATGCATGATGAAATAACATGATTAGTAGCCTTTGCACCACACAAAGCCAGCACGTGCCTCCATTTCGTCACAGATGAACCCGTGAGTAGGAGGCTACGCATCGCTACAAATCCTACGAACGTGCACTTGTTCCAATTCATCCATCCACCACGGAAGTCTCGCCGTCCATCACTGCCGAGAAGACTCCCATACCGAAGATAAACATATCTACTCTACGCCTCGTATGTGCCGCGGTGCCGGTTATTCCAATCCAAATATCCAACGTAGTACCACTACAGAGCTGGTCTGCCCTAGCGCGCAGAGGGAGCTAAACAAAGCGCGGGTCGGTTTGTTACCGGAGCGCCCCGGGAATTTCGTCTCGAGCTTGTTTGGACGGAGCAGGAGAAGTCGCGCGGATAAGGCGACGACGGGTGGGAATCATGGCACCTGCACCGCACTGCGCACCGAATCCATCAGTCATCGATTCGCAAAATTTTCTAAGGAAAATAAATAAATCAGATAGACTCGTAGTAGTACGCACAGTCAGTCACGTGAGCCCGCCGCGTCGTCGCGGACGGTCTTGGGCATTCAAAACCCTTTGCGCTAAAGTTGTTCCCTCCTTGCAACGTACTCAATGAATGAGCGGTGGCCCGCCGCACGGCAGCACGGCCGCGTTTTGAGCAGCACTGCTTGTACGTACTCAAGTGTATTTTTGCCTATACGAAGGCGAGACAAGAAATAAAAAATAATGATCGGGCTATAATGCAAAAAATCGGTTTCTACAGATGCTCATAGGTATAAACAGTAAAGGAGAATAAATATAAAGAGAATTTTTGTGATAGCTGATTATATTTGATATAAATGTCAGTTTTTTAAGAAAAATATTTGAGAGCAGTGCGCAAAAAAAAAGGATGGGTCCAATTCATTCCTGACTGGTACTTACTCGTTTGGCACGAGGCCGGCATATCACTAACACTTAATTCTTTTTATGTGACAAATTGACAGGCTACATAGAGTAGTGTGATATTCCCTCCGTCCCAAAATAAATGACACAACTTTGTATTAAGTTTACAAAGTTAATATAAAGTTGAATTATTTGTTTTGAAACGAAGAAAGTAATATATTTGCAGCAATGACGACCGAAACTATGAAAGATTCGAGTTACCTGCAGAGTTCGTGGACTTTGTCTCTTATGCCAACCCCGCTCCTCAACAAAAGAGATACGAAAAGAGAAAGTGACCTTCTCAGCCCGAGCTCAAATGAGCTCGGATGAACAGTAAAATCGAAAACAGTTTGAAAAAAGAATCTGATTTTTTTGTGACAAACATTGACAAAAGTTCTAAGAGCTCGCAAAATTACATCATGAAATCAAATCTGTGGAAGTCATGGCAAAAAAAAAAGTGTACCAAAATGCGTTTCAATGTAGCATTTTCAGAGTATCAATTTTATTTATTTTTTTGCCACCACTTCCGCAAATGTGATTTCATGACAAAATTTTGCAAGCTCTTAGAACTTTTGTCAATGTTTTTCACAAAAAATTCAGATTTTTTAACTTGTTTTAATTATTTTTATTTTACTATTCACCCGAACTCATTTGAGCTCGGGCTGAGAAACTCCACGCCCTATGAAAAGAAAGATGACTTCTCAAGTTAGGTCGATGGACTCTGCTTAAGGGCCTCTTGATTCGCAGGATTTTAAAATAAAATAAACATAGGATTGAAATGCTATGGTCGTCTCAATCCTACAAAATTTAAACAAAGAATTATTTTAAAAAGGTTTGAGTGGATACTAGAAATCATATGTGAAATAGTACTTAGGAAAAAGTTCTATAGGATTCTATCTTATGAATCAAACAACCAACATAGCAAAAATTGATAAAGATCCCAATCCTTCAAAATCACTATGAA
The DNA here is from genome assembly GCF_003073215.2 of Triticum urartu. NCBI lineage: Eukaryota > Viridiplantae > Streptophyta > Magnoliopsida > Poales > Poaceae > Triticum > Triticum urartu. The sequence goes on from NC_053023.1 coordinate 618,028,622, forward strand.
AATCCTTAAATCAAAGGAGCCCTAAGAGTTCCGGCCGGGCGGCCAGCGGATTCAGCGCGAATTCCCGATGGCTCTTATTCAAACATTTTTGGCAGTACTTTATCAATCCATCCCCATTCTCCACTGATTATACGGGACAAACATTTTTGCAGTAGTTTAACAATATTGGAGTGTAATATTTAAACTTTTTGAATTCAAAATATCGTTGCGTTTGAACATTTAAACTATTTTAGACTATATATACGGCTATTTGAACGTGCGGACTTAAATACTTTTTTTAAGGATTGGATGTATACGTGCAGCGTTGGATGCGTGACTTCCGCATCTGTGTCCATGGACGGATGCCAGAGCAAATTTGTTGTTCAGCATTGGAGATGCCCTTATTCAAACAGTTTTGCAATAGTTTATCTATCTATCCTCATTCTTCACTGATTATACGGGATACGCGTTTCTTTAATTTTGATGAGTGGGGAGCAATGATGCGTGTGGTGGAAGATTTCCTGAACAGCCTTTGGCTTCGCTTTTCATCTCGGCCGTCCAAGTGTTACTTATAGTATTCGGCTAGAACGGAAACCGAAAGTACAAGAGAACTAAACATCGAGCCCACAAAAGCCAGAAAAAGGCCCGATTAGCCTAGCCTGCAGTGCGCGTAGCAGTTGAATCGTACTGATCCGAGCATTGCGCCACCCATATAATTGTTGGCTCTGTGTAGTATTGCCCATTAAAAAAAAAATTGCCCACTACGCGGTCACATGGACGATAGACCGGAGGCTCAATTATGCACGTCACACCAACGCGAAGTTGTTCAAAAATGCTATCGCATTATGCACAGCCAGCTCGTCCAAGCTCCAAACTGCCGGAGTCGTCAGCTGGCCAAACACAACAGCACCGCTGAACTGAGGTCAACTCCAGCGCGCGACCCCATCCCGTCCGGTCCCGTCCAATTGGGACAAAACGGACAGATCCCATGGCCCAACACGCGACACTTTGAACCCATCTTGTCCATTTGGTGTCTGGCCCGATCCATTTCAAGCGCAAACATGCGTCCGGTTTGGGTCTAGACGGACAGCAAACGGGCGCGTCGCTGGTCCGCATCGGGGCCGCGTGGCAAGCGACCACATACCTCCCGTTGTCCAACATAAATGCGCACACGCGGTCGGCCCCAGCTGTCATCCGCCTAGGCGCACGATAGGCGTCGTTCTTAAATGGAAAGCCGTGGACCGGTCGCAATCCACGCTCCCACTCCAGTCGCGCGGCATCCTCGAAACCTGACATCCAAATCCTAGCTCCCCCTTCCCCTTCCTCGAGCTCGCGGGCCACCAATATCCATGGGGTGGTGGAACACCGGCCGCAAAGGGGCGAACAACCACGAGGCTGGCTCGTCCTCAGGCCGCCGCCTCCACGGCGTCAAAGATGAGCCCGCATCACCCCCATGGAGGGCTCCCGCACCTCCCGCATTCACCATCGCCCCTACGGCTACCGGCGAGCGCGACCGGCACTACATCCACGTGGATGTTTGTCGTCGTTATTGGGAGATGAGGAGCCGCTCCTCTGGAGCAACGTTCATCTCCCCAATAACTGGTATCTGTCCGTGGACCGGGTGCCGATCCCGCCGGTCCCGACGAGCGATCGTGTGCGCCGCGAGGAGATCGAACGTCGCCGTCGCCTCCTGCCAGACGACCTCTACTACGACCCCAGGTACGCCGTCGACTCCAGCCTCTGGGGCACTTGGTTGTGGGACGAGCACGACCCGCGACGCACGTCCTTCTTTGCCGGCACCTCATTGGGGCCGCTGATACGTCTCAAACGTATCTACTTTTCCAAACACTTTTGCCCTTGTTTTGGACTCTAACTTGCATGATTTGAATGGAACTAACCCGGACTGACGCTGTTTTCAGCAGAATTACCATGGTGTTATTTATGTGCAGGAGCAATCGTTTTCGGAATGACCTGAAACTTCACGGAGTCACTTTTCAGAAAATAAGAAAAATACCTGCCAAAGATGAAGGCCAGGGGGCCCCGTCTCTTCACGAGGATGGGGGGCGCGCCCCCTACCTCGTGGGCCCCCTGTTGCCTCTCCGACTCCAACTCCCCCTCCATATATTGAGTTTCGAGAAGAAAAAAATCAGAGAGAAGAAATCATCACGTTTTACGATACGGAGCCGCCGCCAAGCCCTAAAACCTCTCGGGAGGGCTGAACGGAGTCCGTTCGGGGCTCCGGAGAGGGGAATCCGTCGCCATCGTCATCATCAACCATCCTCCATCACCAATTTCATGATGCTCACCGCCGTGCGTGAGTAATTCCATCGTAGGCTTTGTAAGTGCATCTAGTGCCACCCCTAGGTTGTTTTGGAGTATTGACGACAAACCTAGTTGAGGGACTAATGTGTTTGTGAGAATTGCAGGATAACACAGGTAGAAGTCCCTCATTGATTCGGTTTTACTACCAGAGATGACCCCTAAAAATGTAAGAAGACATTGAATTCAAAGGTGGTATGTGAAGACATTCACATTGAAGACTATGACAAGAGAAGACATCGCATGAAGACTATGGAGCGCGAAGACTTAGTTATTTCGTCGTTCTTTTTCTTCTTTGTCGAGTCATAGGAACCACCGTACTGTTAAGTGGGGTCCAAGTGAACCAGTCAGAATGACTGAAGTGATGCTTAACCAAAATCCTATGTCTTCGAGTGAAGACTATGAGAGCAAATCTTGTTCAGAGTTGGATAAGTCAGCTTTGCTTGTAGCTCAAGTAAAGTTGTCGTGTGTGTTTGAAATCTGACCGTTGGAACACGTGTCAGTTCCTTAGTGACCAAGGGTCATTTCGGACAAATCAGGTCGGGTTGCCTAGTGGCTATAAATAGTCCACCCCCTACAACCATAAACGGTTGGCTTCTCAGAGTTAGTGCACGGCTTTTATCGTTTGAGAGCAACCCACCTCGAAGCCTTTAAGAGAGAATTCCTTGCGAGGATAAAGCCCTAAACACCCAGAGCCAAAGAGTGTTAGGCATCACTTAAGTCTTCCTGTCTGTGTGATCTGAAGACTTATTACACTTGAGGACTGTGAATCCTCCAGCCGGTTAGGCGTCGCGTTCTGAGCATCCAAGATTCATTGTGGATCGCCGGTGAACGAAGTCTGTGAAGGTTTGGAAGTCTACCTTGAAGACTTACCAGAGTGATTAGGCGAGGACCGGGTGTCCTTAGCTCAAGGGGAATAAGGTGAAGAGGAGGTCTTCTGAGTTGAATCTCAGCCTACCTAACCAGACGTACAGTTTTCACAGCAACTGGAACTGGTCCAACAAATCATTGTCTTCAACGAGTCACTGGTTTCATCCTTCCCTTCCCTTTACTTACTGTTGGTCCTTGTGAAGTCATTGTATGATTGCTTTATTTTTTGTCTTCACTGAGTGACTGCTTGTTCTGATTGGCTTCACAATATCTTCCTACCTGATATTTACTGCCTAGCTGCTATTAGTCATTGTGCTTTCACTCCATTGAATACTTGACTATGGTTTGCCTAGTGTAGTCTACCTTCCGCTGCATGGTAATAGGTTTATTTCTATCGTTTGTCTTCGAAACTTCCATGTTTTGAAGACTTTCATAAAAACCGCCTATTCACCCCCCTCTAGTCGATCACTAGCTCTTTCAATTGGTATCAGAGCGAGGTACTTCCTTGTTCTGTGTGATTCGGTTTAACCACCTGGAGTTTTAGCTATGTCGACTGCAGGAATAATCAAAGTCTCCGCTGCATGCCCAGTCTTCGATGGAACTGAATATCCCTACTGGAAGAATAAGATGCGCATGCATTTTGAAGCCATTGATGTCGACCTATGGTATGTCGTCAAGAATGGCGTTCCCAAGGCTGGTGAAGGTGTCACCGCTGCTGATGTCAAGAAGTTCGTTCAACTGGACTCCACTGCCAAGAACATCATCTGTGGTCATCTGACCAAAGGACAGTATGGCCGTGTGATTGCTTTGGAAACATCTAAACTAGTCTGGGACTGGCTCTCCAAGGTCAACGAAGGCGTCTCAACCCAGAGAGATCAGAGAATCAGTGTCCTTCGTAACCTCTTCATCCGCTTCAAGAGAAATGACAATGAGAATGTTCAGCTCACGTTTGATCGACTCACTGACATCACAAATGAGCTTCAAGCCCTCGGCGCCTGAGGGAGTCCTGGATTAGGGGGTGTCCGGATGGCCGGACTATACCTTCAGCCGGACTCCTGGACTATGAAGATACAAGATTGAAGACTCCGTCCCGTGTCTGGAAGGGATTTTCCTTGGCGTGGAAGGCAAGCTTGGCGATATGGATATGTAGATCTCCTACCATTGTAACCGACTTTGTGTAATCCTAACCCTCTTCGGTGTCTATATAAACCGTAGGGTTTTAGTCCGTAGGACAACATACACAACAACAATCATACCATAGGCTAGCTTCTAGGGTTTAGCCTCTCCGATCTCGTGGTAGATCTACTCTTGTACTACCCATATCATCAATATTAATCAAGCAGGACGTAGGGTTTTACCTCCATCAGGAGGGCCCGAACCTGGGTAAAACTTTGTGTCCCTTGCCTCCTGTTACCATCCGGCCTAGACGCACAGTTCTGGACCCCCTACCCGAGATCCGCCGGTTTTGACACCGACATTGGTGCTTTCATTGAGAGTTCCTCTGTGTCGTCGCCGTCAGGCTTGATGGCTCCTACGATCATCAATGGTGATGCAGTCCAGGGTGAGACCTTCCTCCCTGGACAGATCTTCGTCTTCGGCGGCTTCGCACTGCGGGCCAATTCACTTGGCCATCTGGAGTAGATCGAAAGCTATGCCCCTGGCCGTCAGGTCAGATTTGGAAGTTTAAACTACACGGCTGACATCCGCGGGGACTTGATCTTCGACGGATTCGAGCCACTGCCGAGCGCGCCGCACTGTCACAACGAGCATGATCTAGCTCTGCCGCCGAACAGTGCCCTGGAGGCCGCACCCGCATCGGCTTCGACCCTTAATTCAGAGCCAACTGCGCCGATCGAGGATGGGTGGTTGGACATCGCCTCGGGGGCTGCGATCCCAACGGCGATCGAGCGGAACACCAGCCCCGCACTCTGCGAGACTCGTGACTCCAAGGAGCCGGACTCCTCTCTGGACTCCGAACCCTCCGCGCCCCTGCCGATCGAATCCGATTGGGCGCCGATTATGGAGTTTACTGCCGCGGACATCTTTCAGCACTCGCCTTTCGGCGATATTCTGAAGACACTGAAGTCTCTCTCTTTATCAGGAGAGCCCTGGCCGGACTACGGTCAGCAAGGTTGGGATTCGGACGATGAAGAAATTCAAAGCCCACCCACCACCCACTTTGTAGACACTGTCGACAACTTAACCGACATACTCGACTTCGACTCCGAAGACATGGACGGTATGGATGTCGATGAAGGAGACAATGAAGAACCAACGCCTATCAGGCCCTGGAAAGCCATCTCGTCATATGACATATACATGGTGGACACCCCAAAAGAAGGAGATGGCGATGGAACAACGGAGGATGACCCCTCCAAGAAACAGCCTAAGCGCCGGCGTCAGCGGCGCCGCTCAAAATCCCGCCAAAACAAACACGGTGATTCCAGCACGGGAGACAATAATACTCCGGAAAGTGCCGAAGAAAACCCCCTCCAGCAAGATTTAGCACAGGAGGATGGAGAAACCAGTCCTCATGAGAGAGCGGCAGACAGAGAGGTCGAGGACGATAATTATATGCCTCCCTCCGAAGACGAGGCAAGCCTCGACGACGACGAATTCGTCGTGCCAGAGGATCCCATCGAGCAAGAGCGTTTTCAACGCAGGCTTATGGCCACGGCAAGAAGCCTCAAGAAAAAACAGCAACAGCTTAGAGCTGATCAAGATTTGCTAGTCGACAGATGGACTGAAGTCCTTGCGGCCGAAGAGCATAAACTCGAACGCCCCTCCAAGAGCTACCCAAAGCGCAGGTTGCTACCCCGATTAGAGGAGGAAGCACTTGATGCGGCCGACCGACCACCTCATGGCCGCGACAGAGAGGCTTCCCGGCCCTCCACTCAAGCCGCACCCCGTACCAAGGCACGGGAATATGCGCCGGACTTACGAGATATGTTGGAGGACAAGGCAAGGCAAACAAGATCGATCTACGGATCGCGTGGGCGCCCCACGGCTTGAGACGGTAACCGTCACGCCGGCCACAAATTCGGCAGGGCCGAACACAGTAGACAAAACTCATTGGAGCTACGTCGTGATATAGCCCAGTACAGAGGCGCCGCACACCCACTATGCTTCACAGACGAAATAACGGATCATCAAATCCCCGAGGGTTTCAAACCCGTAAATATCGAATCATATGATGGCACAATAGATCCTGCGGTATGGATCGAGGATTATCTCCTTCATATCCACATGGCCCGTGGCGATGATTTCCACGCCATCAAATACCTCCCACTCAAGCTTAAAGGACCAGCTCGGCATTGGCTTAACAGCTTGCCAACAGGATCAATCAGTTGTTGGGAGAACCTGGAAGCCGCATTCCTCGACAATTTCCAGGGCACTTATGTGCGACCCCCAGACGCCGATGACCTAAGTCACGTAATTCAGCAGCTAGAGGAATCGGCCAGGCAATTCTGGACATGGTTCCTAACAAAGAAAAATCAAATAGTCGACTGTCCGGACGCTGAGGCCCTAGCAGCCTTCAAGCACAATATCCGTGACGAGTGGCTTGCCCGGCACCTTGGACAGGAAAAGCCGAAGTCTATGGCAGCACTCACGACACTCATGACCCGCTTTTGTGCGGGAGAAGACAGCTGGCTTGCTCGTAGCAACAATATGACCAAGAACCCTGGTAATTCGGATACCAGGGACAGTAGTGGCAGGTCGCGTCGCAACAAGCAGAAGCGCCACATTAACGGCGACAATACTGAGGATACGGCAGTTAATGCCGGATTCAGAGGCTCTAAATCCGGTCAGCAGAAAAAGCCATTCAAAAGGAATCCTAGGGGCCCGTCCAGTTTGGACCGAATACTCAATCGCTTGTGTCAGATACATGGCACCCCTGAAAAGCCAGCCAATCACACCAACAGGGATTGTTGGGTGTTCAAGCAGGCAGGCAAGTTAAACGCCGAAAATGAAGACAAGGGGCTGCATAGCGATGACGACGAGGAGCCCCGGCCGCCGAACAACAGTGGACAGAAGGGTTTTCCCCCACAAGTGCGGACGGTGAACATGATATACGCAACCCACATCCCCAAAAGGGAGCGGAAGCGCGCGTTAAGGGACGTATACGCGGTAGAGCCAGTCGCCCCAAAGTTCAACCCATGGTCCTCCTGCCCGATCACCTTTGATCGAAGAGACCATCCCACTAGCATCCGTCATGGCAGATTCGCCGCATTGGTTCTAGACCCAATTATTGACGGATTTCATCTCACTAGAGTCCTTATGGACGGCTGCAGTAGCCTGAACTTGCTTTACCAGGATACCGTGCGGAAAATGGGCATAGATCCCTCGAGGATTAAGCCCACCAAAACGACCTTTAAAGGCGTAATACCAGGTGTAGAGGCCAACTGTACAGGCTCAGTCACACTTGAAGTGGTCTTCGGATCTCCGGATAATTTCCGAAGCGAGGAGTTAATCTTCGACATAGTCCCATTCCGCAGTGGCTATCACGCACTGCTCGGGCGAACCGCATTCGCCAAGTTCAATGCGGTACCGCACTACGCATACCTTAAGCTCAAGATTCCAGGCCCTCGAGGAGTAATTACGGTCAATGGAAACACCAAACGCTCCATCCGAACGGAGGAGCACATGGCGGCCCTTGCAGCGGAAGTACAAAGCAGCCTCTCCAGGCAGTTCTCAAGTCCGGCCATTAAACGACCGGACACCGTCAAGCGCGCCCGGAGTAACCTACAACAAGACCGCCTGGCACGATCCGAGCAGGCGTAGCAATGCGGCCCCAACCCCAGCCCTCGCAAAAATGCGACACCAGTACTTCGCGTACATAACTACGCTCTAGAAATACCATGGGTACAGGGGAAGGGGCACCATCACGGCACGCCCGAAACATGGCTTAAACCGCACCAGGGGCTGTCGATTTTTTAATTTTCTCTTACTTTCAGGACTCCACACTTCGGAAGGCCTGTTCGGCAGTTCAATTGCCGCACAAACGATGCAAGGACCAGGGAAGCAGACAAGCCACGCCGCATTACGGAACTCCCAGGTGGTCTCTATCACGAGCAGTATACCTGTTTCGCATACTATTCCACAGCTTGCCCCTGGAACGGACATGTTACATAGTCCAACCTTTTGCTTATCGCATTATTCGTATCGTTCTGCTTTGATCGCATCCCTCTTTAATAAACAGTGCATAGCTTTTGTCTATTTTTGCATTACTCTTATATATATATATATATATATGTTCCTTAACGACATATTGCACCCGTACACTTTGGTACGGCCTAAATACGCCAGGGGCTTTAGTACCCCTCAATATGGTGTGAGAAGTCCGAACACTTTAACAAGTGCGGCACCCCGAACTTATAGCATTATATGCATCGGCTCTGAATCATGTCTTGTGTCAATAGTTGGGTTTGCCCGGCTCCTATGTTTTGGTGCCTTACGTTCCGCTATATCGGCTAAGGTAGCACTAGGAGAACCACTGCGATTGTGCCCAGTTGAGCTGGGTCGAGCACCTCAGTGGAGAAAGCTAAAACTGACTGTCATGATGAAGCGAGAGTTGGTCGCTGCTACGTCTCGAGCTAGCGTTGGTTTTCCCCGAAGAGGAGGGGGTGATGCAGCACAGTAGCGTAAGTATTTCCCTCAGTTTTTGAGAATCAAGGTATCAATCCAGTAGGAGGTCACGTGCAAGTCCCTCGTACCTGCACAAAATGGTAGCAACTCACAACCAACGCTTAGGGGTTGTCAATCCCTTCACGGTCACTTACGAGAGTGAGATCTGATAGAGATAATATTTTTGGTATTTTTGGTATAAAGATGCAAAGTGAAAAGTAAAAGAAAAACAAGTAAGATAAAGTAATGGAGATTGATATGATGAGAATAGACCCGGGGGCCATAGGTTTCACTAGTGGCTTCTCTCAAGAGCAAAGATATTCTACGGTGGGTGAACAAATTACTGTTGAGCAATTGATAGAGTTGAGCATAGTTATGAGGTTATCTAGGTATGATCATGTATATAGGCATCACGTCCGTGACAAGTAGACCGACTCCTGCCTGCATCTACTACTATTACTCCACTCATCGACCGCTATCCAGCATGCATCTAGAGTATTAAGTTAAAAACAGAGTAACGCCTTAAGCAAGATGACATGATGTAGAGGAATAAATTCATGCGATATGATAAATACCCCATCTTGTTATCCTCGATGGCAACAATACAATACGTGCCTTGCAACTCTTTCTGTCACTGAGTAAGGACACCGCAAGATTGAACCCAAAGCTAAGCACTTCTCCCATTGCAAGAACTACCAATCTAGTTGGCCAAACCAAACGGATAATTCGAAGAGACTTGCAAAGATAACTCAATCATACATAAAAGAATTCAGAGAAGATTCAAATATTATTCATAGATAAGTTGGATCATAAACCCACAATTCATCGATCTCAACAAACACACCGCAAAAAGAAGATTACATCGAATAGATCTCCACGAGAGAGGGGGAGAACATTGTATTGAGATCCAAAAAGAGAGAAGAAGCCATCTAGCTACTAGCTATGGACCCGAAGGTCTGAAGTAAACTTCTCACACTTCATCGGAAGGGCTATGGTGTTGATGTAGAAGCCCTCCGTGATGGATGCCCTCTCCGGCGGAGCTCCGGAACAGGCCCCAAGATGGGATCTCGTGGATACAGGAAGTTGCGGCAGTGGAATTAGGTTTTAGGCTCCCTCTCTGGTCTAATGGGGGTACGTAGGTATATATAGGAGGAAGGAGCACGTCGGTGGAGCTCCGAGGGGCCCACGAGGCAGGGGGCGCGCCCAGGGGGGGCGCCCTCCACCCTCGGCGCCTCCACCCTCGTGAACCTCCCGGAAACTTCTTGGAGTAGGGTCCAAGTCCTGGATCACGTTCGGAGAGATCACGTTCCCAAGGTTCATTCCATTTGGACTCCTTTGATATTCTGTTTCTCGAATACTGAAAATAGGCAAAAAACAACATCTGGGCTGGGCCTCCGGTTAATAGGTTAGTCCAAAAATAATAAAAGTGGGAAAATAAGCCCAATATAGTCAAAACAATATAGTCCAAAACAGTAGATAAAGTAGCATGGAGCAATCAAAAATTATAGATACGTTGGAGACGTATCAGGCATCCCCAAGCTTAATTCCTGCTCGTCCTCGAGTAGGTAAATGATAAAAAGAGAATTTTTGATGCGGAGTGATACTTTGGCATAATTTCAATGTAAATCTTCTTAATCATGGTATGAATATTCAGATCCGAAAGGTTCAAGACAAAAGTTCATATTGACATAAAAATGATAATACTTCAAGCATACTAATCAAACAATTATGTCATCTCAAAATAACATGGCCAAAGGAAGTTCATCCCTACAAAATCATATAGTTAGGCTATGCTTCATTTCGTCACACAAAGATTTTCCCAACTTCTATACCCCCGATGACAAGTCAAGCAATTGTTTCATACTCAAATAATCTCAAACTTTTTCAACCTTCACGCAATACATGAGCGCGAGCCATGGACATAGCACTATGGGTGGTATAGAATATGATGATGGGGATTGTGTGGAGAAGACAAAAAAGGATAAAGTCTCACATCAACGAGGCTAATCAATGAGCTATGGAGATGCCCATCAATTGATGTTAATGCAAGGAGTAGGGATTGCCATGCAACGGATGCACTAGAGCTAAGAATGCTCAACAAAAGAAAACTAGTGGGTGTGCATCCAACTTGCTTGCTCATGAAGACCTAGGGCATTTTGAGGAAGCCCACCGTTGGAATATACAAGCCAAGTTCTATAATGAAAAATTCCCACTAGTATGAACAAGACAACTTATGAGACTCACTATATGAAAATCATGTTGCTACTTTGAAGCACAATATATGAGACTCACTACATGAAGAACAAGGTGCTACTTTGAAGCACAAGTGTGGAAAAAGAGATAGTAGCATTGCCCTTTTTATTTTCTCCTTCTTTTTTTTGGGCCTTTCTTTTTTTTCTTTTTGGCCTTTCTCTTTTTTTTTGATTGGGCAATGCTCTAATAATGATGATCATCACACTTCTATTGATTACAACATAATGATTACAACTCGATACTAGAACAAGATAGGACTCTATATGAATGCCTCCGGCGGTGTACCGGGATGGTGCAATGAATCAAGAGTGACATGTATGAAAAATAATGCATGGTGGCTTTGCCACAAATACGATGTCAACTACAAGATCATGCAATGGCAATATGACAAAAGTAAAGCATGTCATGATGATGATGATGATGGAAGTTGCATGGCAATATATCTTGGAATGGCTATGGAAATGCCATGATAGGTAGGTATGGTGACTGTTTTGAGGAAGATATAGGCAGGTTTATGTGTGAAAGAGCGTATCATATCATGGGGTTTGGATGCACCGGCGAAGTTTGCACCAACTCTCAATGTGAGAAAGGGCAATGCACGGTACCAAAGAGGCTAGCAAATGGCGGAAAGGTAAAAGTGCGTATAATCCATGGACTCAACATTAGTCAAAAGAACTCATATACTTATTGCAAAAATTTAGAAGTCATCAAAAATCAAGTACTACGCGCATGCTCCTAGGGGGATAGATTGGTAGGAAAAGACCATCGCTCGTCCCCGACCGCCACTCATGAGGATGCACAAGCCAGGTACACTTCATGTTTCTAATTTGTTACACAACTTTAACCATACGTGCATGCTACGGGACTTGCTAACTTCAACGCAAGTATTTCTCAAATTCACAACTACTCAACTAGCACAACTATGATATTATCACCTCCATATCTCAAAACAATTATCAAGCATCAAACTTATCTTAGTATTCAACCCACTAAAAAGAAAGTTTCACATATCTTGAATACCAAGTATATTAACATTAAGCAAATTACCATGCTATTAACGACTCTCAAAATAATCTAAGTGAAGCATGAGAGATCAAGTTTCTTTAAAACAAACCACCACCGTGCTCTAAAAGATCTAAGTGAAGCACTAGAGCAAAAATTATCACGCTCAAAAACATATAAGTGAAGCACATAGAGTATTCTAACAAATTTCAATTCATGCATGGCTCTCTCAAAAGGTGTGTACAGCAAGGATGATTTTGGTAGACTAACAAGCAAAGACACAAATAGTACAAGACGCTCCAAGCAAAACACATATCATGTGGTGAATAAAAATATAGCTCCAAGTAAATTACCGATGGAAGTGGACGAAAGAGGGGATGCCTTCTGGGGCATCCCCAAGCTTTGAATTTTTGGTGTCCTTGGATTATCTTGGGGGTGCCATGGGCATCCCCAATCTTAGGCTCTTGCCACTCCTTGTTCCATAATCCATCAAAAGAATTCACCCAAAACTTGAAAACTTCACAACACAAAACTCAATAGAAATCTTGTGAGCTCCGTTAGAGAAAGAAAACAAAAGACTACTTTAAGGTACTGTAGTGAACTGTTCTTTATTTGTATTGGTGTTAAACCTACTTTATTCCAACTTCTCTATGGTTTATAAACTATTTTACTAGCCATAGATTCATCAAAATAAGCAAACAACACACGCAAAACAGAATCTGTCAAAAACAGAACAGTCTGTAGTAATCTGTTACTAACGCAAACTTCTGGAACCCAAAAAATTCTACCAAAATTAGACGACCTGGGCAATTTGTTTATTGATCAGCAGCAATTGGAATCACTATTTTATCACGTTCTGGTGATTTTTTACAATTCGGGCACTGAGCGTAAAGATTCTGGAAATTACAGCAAGATCAAATAACTATCTTCCAAGAAGATCTAATAGGTTTAACTTGGCACAAACACTAATTAAAAGATAAAACCACATCTAAACAGAATCTAGATGGATTATTTATTCCTAAACAGAACCAAAAACAAAAAACACAAAATAAAATTGGGTTGCCTCCCAACAAGCGCTATCGTTTAACACCCCTAGCTAGGCATAAAAGCAAGGATAGATCCAGGTATTGCCATCTTTGGTAGGCAATCCATAAGTGGCTCTCATGATAGATTAATATGGTAATTTTATTTTCTTTCTAGGAAAGTGTTCCATGCCCTTCTTTAAGGGAAATTGGAATTTAATATTCCCTTCCTTCATATCAATAATTGCACCAATCGTTCTAAGGAAAGGTCTACCAAGAATAATAGGACATGAAGGATTGCAATCTATATCAAGAACGATAAAATCTACGGGCACATAATTCCTATTTGCAACAATAAGAACATAATTAATTCTTCCCATAGGCTTTTTAATAGTGGAATACACAAGATGAAAGTTTAGAGAGCAATCATCAAAGTCACGGAAATCTAGCAAATCACACAAAGCTTTGGGGATAGTAGAGACACTAGCACCCAAATCACACAAAGCATGAAACTCATAATTTTTAATTTTAATCTTAATTGTAGGTTCCCACTCATCATGGAGTTTTCTAGGGATAGAAACTTTCAACTCAAGCTTTTCTTCATAAGATTGCATTAAGGCGTCAACAATGTGTTCGGTAAAGGCCTTATTTCGACTATAAGCATGAGGAGAATTTAACACGGATTGCAACAAGGAAATACAATCAATTAAAGAGCAATTTTCATAATTAAATTCCTTGAGATCCAAAATAGTGGGTTTAGCAATATCTAGATTTTTATTTCTTTCAGTCCCTTTTTTATCAATTTCATCATCAGGATCTAAAAACTCAGAATTCTTAGAACGCCTTCTAGGTAAGGGAAGATCATAATCAGATTCATCAAGATTCATATTGCAAAACAAAGATTTAATAGGGTACACATCAATAACTTTTAGATCTTCATCTTGATTTTCATAGTTATTCGGTTTAGCGGCCATCTTATTGACTAAGGTGGCTTGCATATCCGAAATTTCAGCGGTCATTTTTTCAAGATGAGCAATTTGGGCTCTTACACCATCAAATTCTTTGGACATATCATCGAGCTCTTTATTCATATAACTCATAAAACTCTTTTGTTCCTTAAGCTCGTTTCTAAAGAAATTATTATCCTCAAATTGCAAGACCATAAACTTCCTGACATTGTTTTCGATATCTTCTAGCCTTTTAAGGTGAAGATCACCAAAATTAGGTAAGGCCATCGTGACGAACAAGCAAGCAAACTAACACACGAGCAAATAAAAGGCAAAGGGAAAGAGAGAGATAATAAAACGGCAAGGGTGAAGTGGGGGAGAGGAAAACGAGAGGCAAATGGCAAATAATGTAATGCGAGAGATAGAGATTGTGATGGGTACTTGGTATGTTGATTTTTGCGTAGGCTTCCCCGGCAACAGCGCCAGAAATGGCTCGTTGATAGGAGAGTAAATCTTGACTTGACTTGGCGTAGGCCTCCCCGGCAACGGCGCCAAAAATCCTTCTTGCTACGTCTCGAGCTAGCGTTGGTTTTCCCCGAAGAGGAGGGGGTGATGCAGCACAGTAGCGTAAGTATTTCCCTCAGTTTTTGAGAATCAAGGTATCAATCCAGTAGGAGGTCACGCGCAAGTCCCTCGTACCTGCACAAAACGGTAGCAACTCGCAACCAACGCTTAGGGGTTGTCAATCCCTTCACGGTCACTTACGAGAGTGAGATCTGATAGAGATAATATTTTTGGTATTTTTGGTATAAAGATGCAAAGTGAAAAGTAAAAGCAAAACAAGTAAAATAAAGTAATGGAGATTGATATGATGAGAATAGACCCGGGGGCCATAGGTTTCACTAGTGGCTTCTCTCAAGAGCAAAGATATTCTACGGTGGGTGAACAAATTACTGTTGAGCAATTGATAGAATTGAGCATAGTTATGAGGTTATCTAGGTATGATCATGTATATAGGCATCACGTCCGTGACAAGTTAGACCGACTCCTGCCTGCATCTACTTACTATTACTCCACTCATCGACCGCTATCCAGCATGCATCTAGAGTATTAGTTTAAAAACAGAAGTAACGCCTTAAGCAAGATGACATGATGTAGAGGAATAATTCATTGCGATATGATAAATAACCCCATCTTGTTATCCTCGATGGCAACAATACAATACGTGCCTTGCAACTCTTCTGTCACTGAGTTAAGGACACCGCAAGATGAACCCAAAGCTAAGGCACTTCTCCCATTGCAAGAACTTACCAATCTAGTTGGCCAAACCAAACGGATAATTCGAAGAGACTTGCAAAGATAACTCAATCATACAAAAGAATTCAGAGAAGATTCAAAATATATTCATAGATAAGTTGGATCATAAACCCACAATCATCGCGTCTCAACAAACACACCGGCAAAAAGAAGATTACATCGAATAGATCTCCCCACGAGAGAGGGGAGAACATTGTATTGAGATCAAAAAGAGAGAAGAAGCCATCTAGCTACTAGCTATGACCCGAAGGTCTGAAGTAAACTTCTCACACTTCATCGGAAGGGCTATGGTGTTGATGTAGAAGCCCTCCGTGACGGATGCCCTCTCCGGCGGAGCTCCGGAACAGGCCCCAAGATGGGATCTCGTGGACACAGGAAGTTGCGGTGGTGGAATTAGGTTTTAGGCTCCCTCTCTGGTCTAATGGGGGTACGTAGGTATATATAGGAGGAAGGAGCACGTCGGTGGAGCTCCGAGGGGTCCACTAGGCAGGGGGGCGCGCCCAGGGGGCGCGCGCCCTCCACCCTCGTGACCTCCCCGGAAACTTCTTGGAGTAGGGTCCAAGTCTCCTAGATCACGTTCGGTGAGAAGATCACGTTCCCGAAGGTTTCATTCCGTTTGGACTCCGTTTGATATTCTGTTTCCTCGAAATACTGAAATAGGCAAAAAACAGCAATTCTGGGCTGGGCCTCCGGTTAATAGGTTAGTCCCAAAAATAATATAAAAGTGGAAAATAAAGCCCAATATAGTCCAAAACAGTAGATAAAGTAGCATGGAGCAATCAAAAATTATAGATACGTTGGAGACGTATCAGTCACTGTTCGAGAGGTTTTTCGAGTCCCTAAAGACTTATGCCGCTTAGAGCGAGGAGCCGGCTCTGTCCGGCCAAGGCGTGGATAGCGCCCCGAACTCGGTCTTCCGAATACCAGGGGCTTCACCGAAATTTAAAATTATAGAATTCTATGGCTAAGTGAGAGTGTTCACGCATTATAGTCCGATTGCCTTGTTCATTGGGCTGAGCGCCTCCCTCGAAGGACCCAAACATGGGAAAAGAGCGCTCAGGTTTATCCCCGAACACCCCAGCACTAGCGGCACGGGGGCAGAAGCCGACGACTTGCCATCTCTCAGAATTGATAAACAGCCACACGGAAGGTAATATTTTAAATTCCAAACAGCATTGCTTAGCGCATATGAACAAGTTTTCAGCGCACAGGACAAAACGAGCAAGTTTCACTCAAAAATTACATCCCTAGAACATTCATCCGCCACAAGGCAGGCACCCTTCAGAACATCCTTATAATAATTCTCGGGCTTACGATGCTCTTTTCCCTGCGGTGGCCCGTCCTTCACAAGCTTCTCAGCATCCAGCTTGCCCCAATGCACCTTAGCACGGGCAAGGGCCCTACGGGCACCTTCAATGCAGATGGAGCTCTTGATGACTTCGAGCCTTGGACAGGCCTCCACCAGCCGCCGCACCAGCCCGAAATAGCTCCCAGGCAGAGCCCCTCCAGGCCACAGCCGAACTATGAGGCCCTTCATGGCCTGTTCGGCCGCCTTGTGGAGCTCGACCAGTTGCTTCAGCTGGTCGCTCAGGGGCACGGGGTGTCCGGCCTCAGCATACTGAGACCAGAACACCTTCTCTGTCGAGCTGCCCTCCTCGGCTCGATAGAATGCGGCGGCATCGGACACACTCCGGGGAAGATCTGCGAACGCTCCTAGAGAGCTCCGGATTCGGGTAAGTAGCAAGTAACTCACGTTTATGTGTTTGCTTTGCATAAAGAATGCCTTACCCACCGCTATCTTCTTCACCTCATCCAACTCCTGGAGGGTCTTCTGGGATTCGGCCTTGGCAGACTTGGCATTTTCAATAGCCACCGCGAGCTCGGACGCTCGCGTCTTTGAGTTAAGCTCCAAACTCTCATGTTTTTCCATGAGAGCCTGGAGCTCTTGCCGTACCTTGCCAACCTCGGCCTCATACTTCTCCCGCTCGGTGCGCTCCGTGGCCGCCCTCTTCTCGACCTCGACCAACGCTTTCTTAAGGGTCGCCACCTCAGACGTGGCCCCTATAATAGCCACGATAATCCTGTCATTTTTTGCAATTGCATCTTTATATATATATATATATATATTTAAACAAGGTATTTCTCACCTTCATTGTCCTCGAGCTGCTTCTTGGCACGCCCGAGCTCTTGCTCGGACCGCTCGAGGCTCTGCTTTAGCGTGTCCACTTCCGCAGTCAGTGCGGCGGACACAAGCAGAGAAGCCTGCATACACATATTGACTCCTTTTTGTTAGACTCCTGCGAATTTTATTTGATCCTCAATTCGGCTTTTCTTCCCGAACGCCAAACAGAGCATCAGGGGCTACTGTCTATGCGGTAATATTATTTACACATTCTTTACTTACCTCAAAGCCTGTTAAAAGGCTAGTACAAGCTTCAGTCAGTCCGCTCTTGGCGGACTGAACCTTCTGGACCACCGCACTCATAATGGTGCAGTGCTCCTCGTCGATGGAGGCGCCTTGGAGCGCCTCCAACAGATTGTCCGGCGCCTCCGGTTGGACGGGGGTCACCGGCACGGTGGGCTTGCTCCTCTTGGAAGGAGGTCCCCCATTGGACTCTGGAACCTTTGAAGGTTCCGGAGCGGTGTTCGGCCTAGAGCCGGACTTGGAGCCCTGGGGGTTTTCATCCCCTTTACTCCTGGAGTCCGGGAGGTCGCCTTGCGGCGCCTCCAGGACCACCTCCTCCCGACTTGGAACCTGTTGGGACAACACTTCGGTGTCGTCCGTAGGGCGGGGGGAGGAAGCCGTCGGAAGCGAGTTCACATCCGACAAGTCCAGTGAGCCGCTCGACGACGCGTTGAGCCGGTCTTTGGGTGGGCTGCATAAACATATTCGACATAAGGGAAAGCTGTGCAATAAATGAATACTATGAATTACTCTGGTATCCGAATACTTACGATTTTGCCAGGGGCTTGGCCCTGGGCGTCCACTCCTCTCCGCCATCGTCGGCGTCGGTGGAGTAGTCCGGAGGAAGGGTTTTCCCCTTCTTGGACCCTCCGGCCTCCCCAGAGAGGGCGGCCTTCCTTTTCTTCTCTCCTCCCGCTGGAGGGGGAGAGGTCTCTTCTTATTCCTCCTCGTCTTCACGGGAGGAATGCGCCTCGGAACCGTCGGATGATGGATCCGACACCTCCTGGCGCCGGGCACTCTTTCGAGTCCCCGTGGCCTTTTTCGCGGCCTTCTTCTCCGGCACCACGTAGGGTGCTGGAACCAGCAGCTTTGCCAAGCGAGCGTCCACTGGGCCTTCGGGCAAAGGAGCCGGACAATTGATCTGTCCGGACGTCACCTGCCAATCCTATCAAAGGTAAGGGAGCTTAGATCCCGCATGGAGTCAAACTATGAAAAACTGATACCCTGTAAAAGGAAAAAACAGCTTACTGCATGAGCGTGACGATGCGTACTGAATCCGCGATCCTTGGTAGCGGATGCGGGGGCCTCGGCACCCTTGAAAAGCACCTTCCACGCATCTTCGTACATCATGTCGAAGAGCCTGCTTAGAGTTTGGTGCCGCGCTGGGTCGAACTCCCACAGGTTGAAAGCCCGTTGTTGACACAGGAGGATCAGGCGGATGAGCATAACCTGGACTACGTTGACAAGTTTGAGCTTCTTGTCCACCAGGGTTTGGACGCATGTTTGGAGTCCGGTCAGCTCTCCTTTTTTACCCCACGACAGGCCCGTCTCCTTCCAGGAGGTAAGCCATGTAGGGGGTCCGGATCTAAACTCGGGGGTTGCGACCCATTCGGGGTCGCGCGGCTCGGTGATGTAAAACCACCCCGATTGCCATCCCTCCAGGGTCTCCACAAAGGAGCCCTCTAGCCATAAGACGTTGGCCATCTTGCCCACCATGGCGCCTCCGCACTCTGCCTGGTTGCCGCACACCACCTTCGGCTTGACATTGAAAGTCTTGAGCCATAGGCTGAAATGGGGGCGGATGCGGAGAAAAGCCTCGCACACGACGATAAACGCCGAGATGTTGAGGACAAAGTTCGGGGCCAGATCGTGGAAATCCAGGCCATAGTAGAACATGAGCCCCCGGACAAATGGGTGAAGAGGGAAGCCCAGTCCGTGGAGGAAATGGGGGAGGAACACCACCTTCTCATGGGGCCTAGGAGTGGGGATGAGCTGCCCCTTTTTGGAAAGCCGGTACGCAATGTCGTTAGACAAGTATCCGGCCTTCCTCAGTTTTTTGATGTGTCCCTCCGTGATGGAGGAGACCATCCACTTGCCTCCCGCTCCGGACATGGCTAGAGAAGGTTGAGGTGGGGAGTGCGGACTTGGGCGCTGGAGATCGAGTGCGTGAGAATGGATAAGCAAGGGAGGACGAAGGCGTAGGTGAAAAGGTGGATCCTTATCCCCTTATATGGGTGGACGCAACTACGTGTCCCCACCAGCCTGGTAAAACTCACTTATCTCAAGCGCTGTAATCAATGGCGCGGTTGGGTTACCCACGCCCGTATTGATGAGAATCCCGGAATAAGGGGACACGATCTCTGCTTTAACAAGACGTGCCAAGGAAACCGCCTCGCATGACGCGCTGAGGTGGGATAATGAAATGACTCGGATAAAGGCTTGGCTGTGGTGTGTCACACTACGGAATACGTCAGCAGATTAGATTTGTGTAAATATTATTCTCTCTATGGAAATATGTGGAAACTTATTTTGCAGAGCCGGACACTATCTTTATGTTCAAAATCTTCTATGAAGTACTTGGAGGAGGAACCCGCCTTGCAATGCCGAAGACAATCTGTGCGCCAGACTCGTCGTCATTGAAGCCTGGTTCAGGGGCTACTGAGGGAGTCCTTGATTAGGGGGTGTCCGGATGGCCGGACTATACCTTCAGCCGGACTCCTGGACTATGAAGATACAAGATTGAAGACTCCGTCCCGTGTCCGGAAGGGACTTTCCTTGGCGTGGAAGGGAAGCTTGGCGATACAGACTCCTACCATTGTAACCGACTTTGTGTAACCCTAACCCTCTCCGGTGTCTATGTAAACCGGAGGGTTTTCGTCCGTAGGACAACATACACAACAACAATCATACCATAGGCTAGCTTCTAGGGTTTAGCCTCTCCGATCTCGTGGTAGATCTACTCTTGTACTACCCATATCATCAATATTAATCAAGCAGGACGTAGGGTTTTACCTCCATCAAGAGGGCCCGAACCTGGGCAAAACTTCGTGTCCCTTGCCTCCTGTTACCATCCGGCCTAGACGCACAGTTCGGGACCCCCTACCCGAGATCCGCCGGTTTTGACACCGACAGCGCCACTGAGATCACCAAGCATGAAGTTGTCAAGACACTCCTGAGATCACTTGATAGCTCGTTTGACACCCTAGCCCTGATGATTCAAGAAAGTCCTGACTTCAAAACACTCGATCCGTCTGACATACTTGAGAGGCTCAACACACACGAGTTTCAGCTTTCTGAGAAAAGAGACATCTACGGTCCCAACTATGGGCGAACTCGTACCTTGATGGCAAAAGCTGTCTCCTCATCTGAAGAAGAGTCTGACAGCAGTTCTGATGATCCTGAAGACATTGGAAAGGAGCTTGCTATGCTTGTGAAGAAGTTCCAAAAATTCACCAAGAAGAAAGGCTTCAGAAAGTCCTCACGATCAAGCTCAAGGAATGATGAAGCTTCTGCTCATGACTACAAGAAGAGAACATGCCACAAGTGCAAGAAACCTGGCCACTACATCTCCGAGTGTCCGCAGTGGGACAATGAGAACAAGAAGAAAAAGAAGAGCAAGGAGTATGATTCTGACGACAAGAAGAAGAAGAAATACTCAAAGTCTTCTTCCAAGTCCTCCTCAAAGTCTTCATCACACAAGAAGAGCTCATCTGGCAAGGCACATGCGTTTGTTGGCAAGGAAATGGATTCAGAGGAGGAGTCCGCTTCTGAGGAGGCGGAGGTGGAGTCTGAGGAGGAGTCCGATTCTGGCGTTGCGAGTCTGGCTACAGCTGTTGGGGAACGTAGTAATTTCAAAAAAAATTCCTACGCACACGCAAGATCATGGTGATGCATAGCAATGAGAGGGGAGAGTGTTGCCTACGTACCCTCGTAGACCGACAGCGGAAGCGTTATGACAACGCGGTTGATGTAGTCGTACGTCTTCACGGCCCGACCGATCAAGCACCGAAACTACGACACCTCCGAGTTCTAGCACACGTTCAGCTCGATGACGATCGCCGGACTCCGATCCAGCAAAGTGTCGGGGAAGAGTTCCGTCAGCACAACGGCGTGGTGACGATCTTGATGTTCTATCGTCGCAGGGTTCGCCTAAGCACCGCTACAATATTATCGAGGATTATGGTGGAGGGGGGCACCGCACACGGCTAAGAGAACGATCACGAAGATCAACTTGTGTGTCTAGAGGTGCCCCCCTGCCCCCGTATATAAAGGATCAAGGGGGGAGGAGGCCGGCCCTAGGAGAGGCGCGCCAGGTGTGGAGTCCTACTAGGACTCCCTAGTCCTAGTAGGATTCCACCTCCCATATGGAATAGGAAAAGAGGAAGGGAAAAGGAGAAGGAAGGAAGGGGGCGCCCCCTTCCCTAGTCCAATTCGGACCAGACTAAGGGGAGGGGTGCGGCCACCCTTGAGGCCCTTTTCCTTCTTTCCCGTATGGCCCAATAAGGCCCAATACGTATTCCCATAACTCTCCGGTACTCCAAAAAATACCCGAATCACTCGGAACCTTTCCAATGTCCGAATATAGTCATCCAATATATCGATCTTTATGTCTCAACCATTTCGAGACTCCTCGTCATGTCCCTGATCTCATCCAGGACTCCGAACTCCTTCGGTACATCAAAACTCATAAACTCATAATATAAATGTCATCGAAACCTTAAGCGTGCGGACCCTACGGGTTCGAGAACAATTTAGACATGACCGAGACACGTTTCCGGTCAATAACCAATAGCGGAACCTGGATGCTCATATTGGCTCCCACATATTCTACGAAGATCTTTATTGGTCAGACCGCATAACAACATACGTTGTTCCCTTTGTCATCGGTATGTTACTTGCCCGAGATTCGATCGTCAGTATCTCAATACCTAGTTCAATCTCGTTACCAGCAAGTCTCTTTACTCGTTCCGCAATACATCATCGTACAACTAACTCATTAGTTGCAATGCTTGCAAGGCTTAAGTGATGTGCATTACCGAGAGGGCCCAGAGATACCTCTCCGACAATCGGAGTGACAAATCCTAATCTCGAAATACGCCAACCCAACATGTACCTTTGGAGACACCTGTAGAGCTCCTTTATAATCACCCAGTTACGGTGTGACGTTTGGTAGCACACAAAGTGTTCCTCCGGCAAACGGGAGTTGCATAATCTCATAGTCATAGGAACATGTATAAGTCATGAAGAAAGGAATAGCAACGTACTAAACGATCGGGTGCTAAGCTAATGGAAT
This sequence comes from Triticum urartu, assembly GCF_003073215.2. Classification (NCBI taxonomy): domain Eukaryota; kingdom Viridiplantae; phylum Streptophyta; class Magnoliopsida; order Poales; family Poaceae; genus Triticum; species Triticum urartu. The sequence goes on from NC_053023.1 coordinate 618,051,434, forward strand.
GGGTCATGTCAATCACATCATTCTTCTAATGATGTGATCCCGTTAATCAAATAACAACTCTTTTGTTTATGGTTAGGAAACATAACCATCTTCGATTAACAAGCTAGTCAAGTAGAGGCATACTAGTGACACTCTATTTGTCTATGTATTCACACATGGATTATGTTTCCGGTTAATACAATTCTAGCATGAATAATAAACATTTATCATGATATAAGGAAATAAATAATAACTTTATTATTGCCTCTAGGGCATATTTCCTTCAGTCTCCCACTTGCACTAGAGCCAATAATCTAGTTCACATCGCCATGTGATTCAACACTAATAGTTCACATCGCCATGTGATTAACACCCATAGTTCACATCGTCATGTGACCTATAACCAAAGGGTTTACTAGAGTCAGTAATCTAGTTCACATCGTTTATGTGATTAACACCCAAAGAGTACTAAGGTGTGATCATGTTTTGCTTGTGAGATAATTTTAGTCAACGGGTCTGTCACATACAGATCCGTAAGTATTTTGCGAATTCTATGTCTACAATGCTCTGCACGGAGCTACTCTAGCTAATTGCTCCCACTTTCAATATGTATCTAGATCGAGACTTAGAGTCATCGAGATCTGTGTCAAAACTTGCATCAACGTAACTTTTTACGACGAACCTTTTGTCACCTCCATAATTGAGAAATATTTCCTTATTCCACTAAGGATAATTTTGACCGCTGTCCAGTGATCTACTCTTAGATCACTATTGTACTCCCTTGCTTAACATAGTGTAGGGTATACAATAGATCTGGTACACAGCATGGCATACTTTATAGAACCTATGGCTGAGGCATAGGGAATGACTTTCATTCTCTTTCTATCTTCTGCCGTGGTCGGGCTTTGAGTCTTACTCAATTTCACACCTTGTAACACAGCCAATAACTCTTTCTTTGACTGTTCCATTTTTGAACTACTTCAAAATATTGTCAAGGTATGTACTCATTGAAAAAACTTATCAAGCGTCTTGATCTATCTCTATAGATCTTGATGCTTAATATGTAAGCAGCTTCACCGAGGTCTTTCTTTGAAAAACTTCTTTGAAAACACTCATTTATGCTTTGCAGAATAATTCTACATTATTTCCGATCAACAATATGTCATTCACATATACTTATCAGAAATGTTGTAGTGCTCCCACTCACTTTCTTGTAAATACAGGCTTCACCGCAAGTCTGTATAAAACTATATGCTTTGATCATCTCATCAAAGCGCATATTCCAACTCCGAGATGCTTGCACCATTCCATAGATGGATCGCTGGAGCTTGCACATTTTGTTAGCACCTTTAGGATTGACAAAACCTTCTGGTTGTATCATATACAACTCTTTAATAAATCCGTTAAGGAATGCAGTTTTGTTTATCCATTTGCTGGATTTCATAAAATGCGGCAATTGCTAACATGATTCGGACAGATTTAAGCATAGATACGAGTGAGAAACTCTCATCGTAGTCAACACCTTGAACTTGTTGAAAACCTTTTTGCGACAATTCTAGCTTTGTAGATAGTAACACTACTATCGGCGTCCGTCTTCCTCTTGAAGATCCATTTAATCTCAATGGCTCGTCGATCATTGGGCAAGTCAATCAAAGTCCATACTTTGTTCTCATACATGGATCTCATCTCAGATTTCATGGCCTCAAGCCATTTCGTGGAATCTGGGCTCATCATCGCTTCCTCATAGTTCGTAGGCTCGTCATGGTCAAGTAACATGACCTCCAGAACTGGATTACTGTACCACTCTGGTGCGGATCTCACTCTGGTTTACCTACGAGGTTCAGTAGTAACTTGATCTGAAGTTACATGATCATCATCATTAGCTTCCTCACTAATCGGTCTAGTAGTCACAGGATCAGATTTCTGTGATGAACTACTTTCCAATAAGGGAGTAGGTACAATTACCTCATCAAGTTCTACTTTCCTCCCACTCACTTATTTCGAGAGAAACTCCTTCTCTAGAAAGGATCCATTCTCAGCAATGAATAATTTGCCTTCGGATCTGTGATAGAAGGTGTACCCAACAGTCTCCTTTGGGTATCCTATGAAGACATATTTCTCCGATTTGGGTTTGAGCTTATCAGGATGAAACTTTTTCATATAAGCATCACAACCCCAAACTTTAAGAAACGGCAACTTTGGTTTCTTGCCAAACCACAATTCAGATTGTGTCGTCTCAACGGACTTAGATGGTGCCCTTTTAAACGTGAATGCAGCTGTCTTTAATGCATAACCCCAAAACGATAGTGGTAGATCGTAAGAGACATCATAGATCGCACCATATCTAATAAAGTACGGTTATGATGTTCGGACACACCATTATGCTGTGGTGTTCCAGGTGGCGTGAGTAGTGAAACTATTTCACATTGTTTTAACTGAAGGCCAAACTCGTAACTCAAATATTTTACCTCTGCGATCATATCGTAGAAACTTTTATTTTCTTGTTACGATGATTCTCCACTTCACTATGAAATTCTTTGGACTTTTCAAATATTTCAGACTTGTGTTTCATTAAGTAGATATACCCATATCTGCTCAAATCATCTGTGAAGGTCAGAAAATAATGATACCCGCCACGAGCCTTAACACTCATCGAATCTCATACATCAGTATGTATTATTTCCAGTAAGTCAGTTGCTCGCTCCATAGTTCCGGAGAACGGCGTTTTAGTCATCTTGCCCATGAGGCATGGTTCGCAAGCATCAACTGATTCATAATCAAGTGATTCCAAAAACCCATCAGCATGGAGTTTCTTCATGCGCTTTACACCAATATGACCTAAACGGCAGTGCCACAAATAAGTTGCACTATCATTATTAACTTTGCATCTTTTGGTTTCAATATTATGATTATGTGTATCACTACGATCGAGATCCAATGAACTATTTTCATTGGGTGTGTAACCATATAAGGTTTTATTCATGTAAACAGAATAACAATTTATTCTCTCACTTAAATGAATAACCGTATTACAATAAACATGATCAAATCATATTCATGCTCAACGCAAACTCCAAATAACACTTATTCAGGTTCAACACTAATCCCGAAAGTATAGGGAGTGTGCGATGATGATCATATCAATTTTGGAACCACTTCCAACACACATCGTCACTTCACCCTTAACTAGTCTCTGTTTATTCTGCAACTCCCGTTTCGAGTTACTAATCTTAGCAACTGAACTAGTATCAAATACTGAGGGGTTGCTATAAACACTAGTAAAGTATACATCAATAACATGTATATCAAATATACTTATGTTCACTTTGCCATCCTTCTTATCTGCCAATCACTTGGGGTAGTTCCGCTTCCAGTGACCAGTCCCTTTGCAGTAGAAACACTTAGTCTCAGGCTTAGGACCAGACTTGGGCTTCTTCACTTGAGCAGCAACTTGCTTGTTGTTCTTCTTGAAGTTCCCCTTCTTCCCTCTGCCCTTTTCTTGAAACCAGTGGTCTTGTCTACCATCAACACTTATGTTTTTCTCGATTTCTACCTTCGTCAATTTCCGCATTACGAAGAGCTTGGGAATCGTTTCCGTTATCCCTTGCATATCATAGTTCATCACGAAGTTCTACTAACTTGGTGATGGTGACTAGAGAATTCTGTCAATCACTATCTTATCTGGAAGATTAACTCCCACTTGATTCAAGCGATTGTAGTACTCAGACAATCTGAGCACATGCTCACTAGTTGAGCGATTCTCCTCCATCTTTTTAGCTATAGAACTTGTTGGAGACTTCATATCTCTCAACTCGGGTATTTGCTTGAAATATTAACTTCAACTCCTGGAACATCTCATATGGTCCATGACGTTCAAAACGTCTTTGAAGTCCCGATTCTAAGACGTTAAGCATGGTGCACTAAACTATCAAGTAGTCATCATATTGAGCTAGCCAAACGTTCATAACGTCTGCATCTGCTCCTGCAATAGGTCCGTCACCTAGCGGTGCATCAAGAACATAATTCTTCTATGCAGCAATGAGGACAAACCTCAGATCACGGATCCAATCCGCATCATTGCTACTAACATCTTTCAACACAATTTTCTCTAGGAACATATCAAAATAAACATATGAAAACAACAACGCGAGCTATTGATCTACAACATAGATATGCTAATACTACCAGGACTAAGTTCATGATAAATTAAAGTTCAATTAATCATATTACTTAAGAACTCCCACTTAGATAGACATCCCTCTAATCCTCTAAGTGATTACGTGATCCAAATCAACTAAACCATGTCCGATCATCACGTGAGATGGAGTAGCTTCATTGGTGAACATCACTATGTTGATCATATCTACTATATGATTCACGCTCGACCTTTCGGTCTCCGTGTTCCGAGGCCATATCTGTATATGCTTGGCTCGTCAAGTATAACCTGAGTATTCCGCGTGTGCAACTGTTTTGCACCCATTGTATTTGAACGTAGAGCCTATCACACCCGATCATCACGTGGTGTCTCAGCACGAAGAACTTTCGCAACGGTGCATACTCAGGGAGAACACTTCTTGATAATTAGCGAGAGATCATCTTAAAATGCTACCGTCAATCAAAGCAAGATAAGATGCATAAAAGATAAACATCACATGCAATCAAAATATGTGACATGATATGGCCATCATCATCTTGTGCCTTTGATCTCTAACTCCAAAGTATCGTCATGATTTCCATCGTCACTAGCATGACACCATGATCTCCATCATCTTGATCTATATCAATGTGTCGTCACATGGTCGTCTCGCCAACTACTGCTCTTGCAACTATTGCTATCGCATAGCGATAAAGTAAAGCAATTATTTGGCGCTTGCATCTTATGCAATAAAGAGACAACCATAAGGCTTCTGCCAGTTGCCGATAACTTCAACAAAACATGATCATCTTATACAACAACTTATATCTCATCATGTCTTGACCATATCACATCACAACCTGCCCTGCAAAAACAAGTTAGACGTCCTCTACTTTGTTGTTGCAAGTTTTACGTGGTTGCTACGGGCTGAGCAAGAACCGTTCTTACCTACGCATCAAAACCACAACGATAGTTTGTCAAGTTAGTGCTGTTTTAACCTTCGCAAGGACCGGGCGTAGCCACACTCGGTTCAACTAAAGTTGGAGAAACTGACACCCGCCAGCCACCTGTGTGCAAAGCACGTCGGTAGAACCAGTCTCGCGTAAGCGTACGCGTAATGTCGGTCCGGGCCGCTTCATCCAACAATACCACCGAACCAAAGTATGACATGCTGGTAAGCAGTATGACTTATATCGCCCACAACTCACTTGTGTTCTACTCGTGCACAACATCAACGCATAAAACCTAGGCTCGGATGCCACTGTTGGGGAACGTAGTAATTTCAAAAAAAATTCCTACGCACACGCAAGATCATGGTGATGCATAGCAACGAGAGGGGAGAGTGTTGCCTACATACCCTCGTAGACCGACAGCGGAAGCGTTATGACAACGCGGTTGATGTAGTCGTACGTCTTCGCGGCCCGACCGATCAAGCACCGAAACTACGGCACCTCCGAGTTCTAGCACACGTTCAGCTCGATGACGATCCCCGGACTCCGATCCAGCAAAGTGTCGGGGAAGAGTTCCGTCAGCACGACGGCGTGGTGACGATCTTGATGTTCTACCATCGCAGGGCTTCGCCTAAGCACCGCTACAATATTATCGAGGATTGTGGTGGAGGGGGGCACCGCACACGGCTAAGAGAACGATCATGAAGATCAAATTGTGTGTCTAGAGGTGCCCCCCTGCCCCCGTATATAAAGGATCAAGGGGGGAGGAGGCCGGCCCTAGGAGAGGCGCGCCAGGTGTGGAGTCCTACTAGGACTCCCTAGTCCTAGTAGGATTCCACCTCCCATATGGAATAGGAAAAGAGGAAGGGAAAAGGACAAGGAAGGAAGGGGGCGCCCCCCTTCCCTAGTCCAATTCGGACCAAACTAAGGGGAGGGGTGCGGCCACCCTTGAGGCCCTTTTCCTTCTTTCCCGTATGGCCCAATAAGGCCCAATACGTATTCCCGTAACTCTCTGGTACTCCAAAAAATATCCGAATCACTCGAAACCTTTCCGATGTCCGAATATAGTCGTCCAATATATCGATCTTTACGTCTCGACCATTTCGAGACTCCTCGTCATGTCCCCGATCTCATCCAGGACTCCGAACTCCTTCGGTACATCAAAACTCATAAACTCATAATATAACTGTCATCGAAACCTTAAGCGTGCGGACCCTACTGGTTCGAGAACAATGTAGACATGACCGAGACACGTCTCCGGTCAATAACCAATAGCGGAACCTGGATGCTCATATTGGCTCCCACATATTCTACGAAGATCTTTATCGGTCAGGCCGCATAACAACATACGTTGTTCCCTTTGTCATCGGTATGTTACTTACCCGAGATTCGATCGTCGGTATCTCAATACCTAGTTCAATCTCGTTACCGGCAAGTCTCTTTACTCGTTCCGTAATACATCATCGTACAACTAACTCATTAGTTGCAATGCTTGCAAGGCTTAAGTGATGTGCATTACCGAGAGGGCCCAGAGATACCTCTCCGACAATCGGAGTGACAAATCCTAATCTCGAAATACGCCAACCCAACATGTACCTTTGGAGACACCTGTAGAGCTCCTTTATAATCACCCAGTTACGTTGTGACGTTTGGTAGCACACAAAGTGTTCCTCCAGCAAACAGGAGTTGCATAATCTCATAGTCATAGGAACATGTATAAGTCATGAAGAAAGCAATAGCAACATACTAAACGATCGGGTGCTAAGCTAATGGAATGGGTCATGTCAATCACATCATTCTTCTAATGATGTGATCCCGTTAATCAAATAACAACTCTTTTGTTTATGGTTAGGAAACATAACCATCTTCGATTAACAAGCTAGTCAAGTAGAGGCATACTAGTGACACTGTGTTTGTCTATGTATTCACACATGTATTATGTTTCCGGTTAATACAATTCTAGCATGAATAATAAACATTTATCATGATATAAGGAAATAAATAATAACTTTTTTATTGCCTCTAGGGCATATTTCCTTCAACAGCATATGTTGCCAAGTCCATCTTCAACACTGAAGACAATGACTCCGTCACCGACACCGATGCAAATGACAAGGACTACTCTGCTCCAACCTACTGCTTCATGGCACGCGGTGCCTAGGTAAACACACGCACTACTCACTATCAAACTTCCAGTGAAGATGACTCTGATTGTGGTTCCAAACCCAGCTACAAAACACTTGCTAAAATTGCAACTGAACAACAGAAAGCTATGGAACATATTCAAAAACTGTTAGACAAAAGCGATGACCTGTTAGACGCTGAAATGACTCAATCTCAGTCCTTAATTGAAGACATAAAAAATCTTCACGTTAAGTATGAGGAACTTGAAAGTTGTCATGAAACGCTCTCAACAACTCATGAAAAGTTTTCCTATGATTATCTTCAAAGGAAGCAAGATCTTGAGAAATTGAGAGCGGCTCATGAAGATCTTCAAAAGAAAACGAGTCACTTCGCGCCAAACAGATCAGTTCGGCTCAGGAAGGATTAGAACCACCATGTATTAAATGTATTGAGCATGACAACGCTACTTCTGTTGCTGGTTGTTCTACTGCTGCTACTATTGCAATATCTTCAACTGCTGATGTGCCAACTAACCCCTCTGCTGAGGATGCCACTGCTATTGCTGATGAGAATGCTAGGTTGAAGACATTGCTTGAAACAGGGATGTTCAAAAGCCTCAAAGGGCATCAGACACTATGTGATGTCCTCAAAAGGCAGATCCTGAACCGAAACCCTAGGAAAGAGGGTGTTGGGTTCGAAAGGAAAATGAATGCTGATGGCTCTTACTAGAAACCTGAGCAGTACCCCAAAACCACATGGGTTGCTGCAAAGGGACCTTCAGTGGATCCATCCACCCTATCCGGCTTCACTTGTGCTAATCCCATTGTTATTGATGAATCCTTTGATGCAAACTATAAACTATTTAAGAATCAGAAGGGTGAAGTGTTTGCCAGGTATATTGGTACTAACTGCAAGAATGGACCGCCTATGAAGAAGGTCTGGGTGCCGAAAAGGTGTTTGGAGAATCTTCCTGTGAATGTCATCATGACACCACAGGTGAAGAAGACAAACCCCAGACCACAGGCTTCATACGGTCCAAAGGCTTCATATAGACAGAGGACTCACCTGAGTCGCACTAACGCAAATGTTTTGCAGGGAAGCCATACTCAGTCCTGTGAATATGAGCGCGTTTCATCAAACTGCCATGTTCATAAGACCAAGAACTATTCTGCTTATTCTTATGAGTACTATTGTCCACCTGCAAGACTTTTTGCTAGGGCTCCAAAGTCAAAGTTCTCAGATGCTGCACTTACACTCATTGCTTCGAAGCCACCCTTGAAGATGTGGGTGGCTAAGAAAGCTTAACTCTCTTTTGCAGGGAAAGGTCTCCAGCCGAAAACCAAAATCGTCTGAAGCTATTGCTAGGGACCTTAAACATCTTGTAGGGCACAAGATCAAATGCCCAAATGGTCTTATTATGTACTTTGTTCCTGAGTCGCTTGCTACTTGCCCTATCAGTCCTAATCTCGATCTAAGCTTTCATAATCCACTGGCTCGTCAAATGTTTTTGCTTCACAATTCTCTTCATGAAGCCTATCCCCCTAACTGCACTGTAGGGTACGACACCAGCTGCTTCAAAATGGATTATTGATAGTGGGTGTACCAATCACATGACTGGCAAGCGAAGCCTTTTTATGGACTCAACCTTACGTCCATCTGACAAAAGTCACATCACATTTGCTGACACTGGTAAAAGTAAGGTATTGGGTCTAGGTAGAGTTGCAATCTCAAAGGATCAACACATGGATAAAGTCATGCTTGTTGAATCCCTTGGTTTCAACTTAATGTCTGTCTCAATGCTTTGTGATTTAAACATGATTGTGATGTTTGGAAAATATCGTTGCCTTGTTCTAATGGAATCTGACAAGTCTCTAGTGTTTGAAGGGTATCGGAAAGATGATTTGTACGTGGTAGATTTCTCAGCAGGACCACAGCTTGCCGTATGTCTTCTAGCAAAAGCTTCAGAATGCTGGCTCTGGCATCGGAGGCTAGGGCATGCTGGCATGAGGAACTTGCACACTCTTGCAAGAAAGAAGCATGTCATAGGCATCGAGGGCGTCAAGTTCAAGAAGGATCACTTATGCGGTGCCTGTGAAGTAGGAAAGATGACGAGGGCCAAGCATCTCTCGAAGACAATCATGACAACGACTCAACCCTTCGAACTGCTCCACATGGATCTTTTCGGTCCCACTCATTACTCAACTCTTACTACTACTGCTTGTCTCTATGGCTTTGTCATTGTTGATGATTATTCAAGATATACTTGGGTGCATATAATCCTCTACAAGACTGAAGTGCAAGATGTCTTCAGACTCTTCGCCAATCGAGCAATGAACAACTATGGCGTCAAGATAAAGCACATCAGAAGTGACAATGGCACTGAATTCAAGAACACTGGCCTAGATACATATCTTGATACTTTGGGCATCACACATGAATTCTCAGCTCCGTACACGCCACAGCAGAATGGCGTCGTCGAACGCAAGAATAGAACACTTATTGAGATGGCTCAGACGATGCTTGATGAATACAAGACTCCAAGAAAATTCTGGCCTGAAGCCATTGATACTGCATGCCATATCATCAACCGTGTTTATCTTCACAAGCTTCTGAACAAGACATCCTATGAGCTCCTTACTGGCAAGAAGCCAAATGTCAGTTACTTCAGAGTATTTGGTGCCAGGTGCTGGATCAAGGATCCACATCACACTTCAAAATTTGCACCAAAAAGCACATGAAGGTTTTATGCTTGGATATGGAAAGGATTCGCACTCCTACAGATTCTTCAACCTCTTTCACTATAAAGTGGTTGAAACTATGGATGTGCGGTTCGATGAGACTAACGGCTCGCAAAGAGAGCACCTGCCAAATGTGCTAGATGAAGTTCCATCCAGTGAATCAATCAAACTTATGGGAACTGGAGAAATCATACCTTCTGAAGCTCATCCTGAAGAGGAACTTATCATCTCCGCACCTGATCAACCTAAAGACAATGATCAACCTGAAGACAATGCTCAGCCTGAAGACAATCCTTCTAACGATGACAATGATCAGCAAGAGCAAAATCTTCGTCATGTACATCCTCGCGTTGCAAATGAAGTACAGATTGAGAGAATAATTGATAGCATCAATGCACCAGGTCCACTCACTCGTTCAAGGGCAACACAGCTAGCAAATTTCTGTGGGCACTTTGCATTTGTCTCAATATTTGAACCCAAGAAAGTTGATGAAGCCTTCATGGAACCTGAATGGATTCAAGCTATGCAAGAAGAGTTTTAACAGTTTGAGCTGAATAATGTATGGGAACTGGTTAAGCATCCTGATCCTCGCAAGCACAATATAATAGGCACCAAATGGATATATCGCAACAAACAAGATGAGCATGGTCAAGTTGTCAGAAACAAAGCTCGTCTCGTTGCTCAAGGATATACTCAAGTTGAAGGGATTGACTTCGATGAGACATTTGCTCCTGTGGCTAGACTTGAAGCCATACGCATACTGCTGGCCTACGCAAATCATCATAACATTCTTCTGCATCAAATAGATGTGAAGAGCGCTTTTCTCAATGGCAAGATTGACGAAGAAGTGTATGTTGCACAACCGCCTGGCTTTGAAGATCCAAAACATCCTGATATGGTGTACAAGCTCAACAAGGCACTGTATGGCCTCAAACAAGCCCCTAGGGCTTGGTATGACACACTCAAAGACTTCCTGAAGAGCAAAGGCTTCAAACCTGGTTCCCTCGACCCCACTCTCTTCACGAAGACATATGATGGTGAACTGTTTGTGTGCCAAATATATGTGGATGCCATTATCTTCGGCTGCACCAATCAGAAATACACTGACGAGTTTGGATATATGATGCAAGAGCAATATCAGATGTCCATGATGGGTGAGCTGAAGTTCTTCCTTGGTCTTCAAATACGTCAACAACTCAACGACATCTTTATATCTCAAGAGAAATACCTCAAAGATTGCTTGAAGAAATTTGGAATGCAAGATTGCAAAGGCTACACGACGCCAATGCCAGCCAAACATCATCTGGGTCCCGACGACAATGGCAAAGAGTTCGATCAAAAGGTATACCGCTCCATGATTGGTTCCTTACTTTATTTATGTGCATCCAGGCCAGATACCATGCTTAGTGTTTGCATGTGTGCCCGGTTCCAAGCGGCACCAAAGGAATCGCATCACTTAGCTGTGAAGCGAATTCTCAGATATTTGGCTCACACCCCAACAGTAGGATTATGGTATCCAAAGGGCTCAGAGTTTGATCTAGTTGGATTCTCGGATGCTGATTATGCTGGTGAAAAGGTGGATCGCAAGTCTACATCAGGCACATGTCATTTTCTGGGATGATCACTTGTATGTTGGTCTTCAAAGAAACAGGACTGTGTATCTCTCTCCACTGCTGAATCTGAATACATTGCTGCCTGATCTTGCTGCGCTCGGCTTCTATGGATGAAGCAAACACTCAAAGACTATGGAATTCACCTGAAGCAAGTACCACTCTACTGCGACAACGAAAGCGCCATCAAGATTGCCAACAACCCAGTTCAGCACTCAAAGACAAAGCACATTGAAATTCGTCATCACTTTCTCAGAGATCATGTTGTGAAGGAAGATATTGATATCATACACGTCAACACTGAAGAGCAATTGGCAGATATTTTCACCAAGCCCTTGGATGAGAACAGGTTTTGCAAGTTACGGTGTGAGTTAAATATCTTGGAATCCTCAAATTTCCTGTGATCAGGCACACATCCTAACACTTATGCATGTTGATGACTTAGATGTGCAACACACAAAGTAAAGTATATCTTCAATCAATGAAGACTTACATTCTGAGTGTGAATACATTAACGTGGAATTTGACTTCGGAGCGCCACGATAATTGTGCGCCGTGTCTGGGTCTAATATTTCCTATATGGTGGGTAACGCCACCACCAAATTCTTCTGTTTGAAGTGCTTTACCCATGGCGTTACATTGCTATGTCTTCACATTTTGTTTGTCTTCATTTTCAACTTGTCTTCATGATTATCTTTACTATATTGAATTGATTGTCTTCTGATATATACATACTAGTGTTCTGTCCTCTACAGCATTCACTTATAGCTACGTCTTCCTTGTTGAATATTTTGAACTAAGTGAATGTGATCGGACCCTAATCTCTCTATGTTTTCTATCTCAAACTCTATCTGTCCAAATCATATGCATTCTATTGAAACTGTCGAATGTCTTCTCTGCGTCCTAGTCAGCAGAAGATACAGAGACAAACATTAAGTCCGTTTTCAATGCTAATTCCTTCACCTGAAACCTGGAGAAGTGGGAACGACCACCCGACAATCCAGGCGTGCGTGGGAACGTGGAACAACCTCCGATATGTTGCATGATGGCCACGTGTCCTTCAGATGTGGATCGCCATGGGTACCTGTGTAATAACACTGTGCCGTCCCTGTCCCTATAAATACACGCCTCACCACAGTCATTATCCTTTCTTCCACTCTCGCACAAACCCTAGCACCACCGCTAGCCCTCGATGACGCTGACGACGAAGCGCTTAGCTGCCATGACCTCACCGACGCCGTCTTCACGCCGGCCGCGGACATCGTCTTCTCCGCCATCGCCGTAGGTGTCCTCCGTCGCCAAGTTAGGGCACGGACGATCGAACTGCTCGGCCTCCTCTCCCACTCCGTCTAGCAGTTATTCGTGTGGTAAATAAAACTTCCTTTTTACGGCCCCTTTGATCCTATAGATTCATCACTTTCTACCACAAGCAGTTTCTGTTCACACAAGTTGGATCTATTTCATACTACATCTCATAATATGCCTAGTATGTTCACTTATGCTTCCCAAAGTAGTTAGATTCCTCACTTGTACTTATTCGTGGATTCGTACAAAGCGGGAACCAACTCTCTATCTATGAGTGAATGTCTTCGCACTATGAGGTCAATGTCTTCTAAACTGATTTATCTTCAAAATCTTCTGAGAATGCATATGACCTCTTCCCCTTCCCTCGCACCTTAATGCTGTCACAGGTACATGTCCGTGGGAGAATCCCTTGGTTCTCATAGTCTGCATTCGTTTGCAGAATTCTTACAGCATTACATTAACTCTCCCGAAGCCAGTTCCTGTTTGACCAGAAAGCGAAAGCCTTTGAAGCCTTTAAACGTGTTGAAGCCCTTCAGTTTAAGCTTCATGGCACCAGAGAAACCTACAAGAAAGGGTGGCAGACAGCGTCGTGGCAACACCTCAAGAGATTTGCCTCCTGACCTCTATGAGTTGTACAAGACAGATCCAGAGGAGGACTACAATCAGCGAAAAACTCGAATCCAATGGATTCAAAGATATTGGGCAGAACAGTGGTTCAAGTACAGGTTCATGACCCAGGAGTATGCTGAGAAGAATGCCATCAAACGACCATGGGGAGACATTCTATACAGAAATCTTCAACCCAAGTCCAGAGCTGAAGCCATTGAACAAGGCTTCTATCCTTGCATGGTCCATGGACCGCAGCCTGCGGATGCAGACCCATCTTCATTACTGTGGTGCCGCGATGATAATCTATTCAAGCGCAACCTTCAGTTTGCCAAGAACTCGGCCAAAGAGAACAAGAAGTCACGAGGCTTAGACTTCAATCCAGGCCCTTCTGCTCCTCGTGCTGATGGCACATGCGAAGCTGAACCCAATCTTGTTGGGCCCTTCTACAACCTGGAAGGTCTCATCACTCATATCATGGTTCAAGGGACAGCCATGGATGAGCCTGCAGATGACGCTGAATCTGATGAAGCGCCTGCACCGCCGAAGCCAAAGAAACTGAAGAAGCCTAAAGCTTCAAAGCCTGCTCCTGCACCAAAGGTCTTACAGGCGAAGCCTCTGGCCACTGCACCTCCTGAACACAGTGTGTAGTCTGAAGATTTTTCACGCATCTCCAAGCCCTCGAGAGTAAAGATGCCCTTGCAACCCACCAGCCAAGAACTGACTACTGCTGCTATTCTGCGCAACGACGCCATTGATCTGTCCAACGATGAAGATCTTGCAGATGACGCTCTTGAGCAACTGATCAAGAGCAAAGAAGAAGCAGAAATCTTCAATGAGTTGCCTCTATTTGACGTAGCAATCCTTCACAACTTCATTGATGAGTGGTTTGAAACCCCCAATCTCAGCTTTGATGATCTGCAACTTCCAATTGGCCTTAGCATCGCTTTCACTGGCACCATTTCTTTTGAGCTAGCTCTAGCTCAGCGCATCGTTGAACTGAAGCAAAAGATCGACTATGAGAAAGCTCAGTTCAAGCAGCACATGGCAAAGCTCAGCGTGCAAGATGTCAAGAACTTCAAGACTATGCTGCACGAGCTCAAGGAAGCCTTTCTCAAGAAACGCGAAGAAGCTAAAGGTTCTCGTGAGCGCATGAAGAGTCTGGCTGACAAGTGCGTGCAAGCCTACAATGAAGCTGAAAAGCGCAAGGCTCTTGGGTGTCCTGGCATCGATCCCAGGATGGCTGCAAAGAAGAAGAAGAAGCCAGCTGTGGCCGAACCCGAAGCAACAAGGCAGGAAGCACATCCCATTGTCTTCTCAGCCAGTATGACAGGCTCGAAGCCTAAGGTCCCCACAGTGGCTTCAGAATTAAAGAAGACAAGGGCTGCCGAGGCTGAAGCCAGAAAGAGGAAACATCCTGAAGCTTCTGATGTCGTTCCCTCCAAAAAGAAGCGCAAAAGCAAGAAAGATCGGGCTGCTCCCACCGAGCCCCTTATTGTTGAGCCCATCTCGGTTGCTCGTCCTGCCTCTTCGCATCAAGAACGATGGATGGTAATTCATGAGCCTGCTTCCACAGAGGCTCCTGAAGCTGAAGACATTCCAGCAGTTGACCCCACCGCTGCTGAAGACATTGGTCACCATGACAATGTTGAAGATGATGAAGTCCTTCCTCAGATCGAGCACCAATTGGTATCATCGCCTGTGCTTACGCACAGCGAACTCATCAGCATTGGTCGTCCTCTGACGCCAACTGCTCAGGATGCATCGTGGGCTGATCACCCACAGAGACAAGACACTCCAAGCTCTCCCCAACCGCAAGCTACCCCAACAGTGCAAGATGATGATGACTTTATGGCCTAGCACACCCCATCTCCACAAGCGTCGCCCGCATTATGCAGGCTTCGCAAAGGACCAAGGCCCCAAGTCACTCCCACAATGCATGTGTCTGAACCCGAAGCCAAAATGGCTGAAGACATTCCGGCTGCATCAGCCGATGAAGAATAAGATGAAGATGAAGCCCTAAGAGACACAAGAGTTGCTACACCTCCGTCTCACCAAGATGTTGTTCTCGAGGAGAACGTGACCGACCCTCCAGCTTCTGAAGTGGAGGTTAACAACCCTGAAGTAACCACCAACATCACTGCTGACGCTAATGACGTTGTCATGGTTGACGCCAATATGGCGTCGGAAGCCAACGAGGCGCCAGAAGCCAATGAGGCACCAGAAGTCAATGCTGCAACACCTGAAGTCAATGCTGCAGCACCTGAGGTCCAAGTACCTGAAGCCCATGAAGACAATGCCAATGCCCCTGTTCCCCCTCCAAGAACCCTTATACCAGACCGCGCATTTCCTCAGATCGGTTCTGGAGCTATCAGCAGCGCAGCTACTATTCATGTGTCCTATACAATCAAGGGCGCATATTTCCACATATGTGTTGGAAATATGCCCTAGAGGCAATAATAAATTAGTTATTATTATATTTCCTTGTTCATGATAATCGTTTATTATCCATGCTATAATTGTATTGATAGGAAACTCAGATACATGTGTGGATACATAGACAACACCATGTCCCTAGTGAGCCTCTAGTTGACTAGCTCGTTGATCAATAGATGGTTACGGTTTCCTGACCATGGACATTGGATGTCATTGATAACGGGATCACATCATTAGGAGAATGATGTGATGGACAAGACCCAATCCTAAGCCTAGCACAAAGATCGTGTAGTTCGTATGCTAAAGCTTTTCTAGTGTCAAGTATCATTTCCTTAGACCATGAGATTGTGCAACTCCCGGATACCGTAAGAGTGCTTTGGGTGTGCCAAACGTCACAACGTAACTGGGTGGCTATAAAGGTACACTACGGGTATCTCCAAAAGTGTCTGTTGGGTTGGCATGAATCGAGACTGGGATTTGTCACTCCGTGTAAACGGAGAGGTATCTCTGGGCCCACTCCTCGGTAGGACATCATCATAATGTGCACAATGTGATCAAGGAGTTGATCACGGGATGATGTGTTACGGAACGAGTAAAGAGACTTGCCGGTAACGAGATTGAACAAGGTATCGGGATACCGACGATCGAATCTCGGGCAAGTATCGTACCGATAGACAAAGGGAATTGTATACGGGATTGATTAAGTCCTTGACATCGTGTTCATCCGATGAGATCATCGTGGAACATGTGGGAGCCAACATGGGTATCCAGATCCCGCTGTTGGTTATTGACCGGAGAACGTCTCGGTCATGTCTGCATGTCTCCCGAACCCGTAGGGTCTACACACTTAAGGTTTTCGATGACGCTAGGGTTGTAAAGGAAGTTTGTATGTGGTTACCGAATGTTGTTCGGAGTCCCGGATGAGATCTCGGACGTCACGAGGAGTTCCGGAATGGTTCGGAGGTAAAGATTTATATATAGGAAGTCCTATTCGGCCATCAGGACGAGTTTCGGGGTCATCGGTATTATACCGGGACCACCGGAAGGGTCCCGGGGGCCCACCGGGTGGGGCCAGCTATCCCGGAGGGTCCCATGGGCTGAATTGGGAAGGGATCCAGCCCAAAGTGGGCTGGGGCGCCACTTCCCCCTAGGGCCCATGCGCCTAGGGTGGGGGGGAACCCTAAGGAAGAGTCCCAAGGGGGTAAGGCTCCTCCTAGGTGCCTTGGGGGGAGGGAAACCTCCCTTGGCCGCCACCCCCTAGGAGATTGGATCTCCTAGGGCCGGCGCCCCCCCTTGGCCCTCCTATATATAGTGCGGGAAGGAGGGCTCTTTCATCCATGCCTTTGGTTGCCTCCTTCTCCCTTCTCCAACACCTCCTCCTCTCCCGTGATGCTTGGCGAAGCCCTGCGGGATTGCCACGCTCCTCCATCACCACCACGCCGTTGTGCTGCTGCTGGATGGAGTCCTCCTCAACCTCTCCCTCTCTCCTTGCTGGATCAAGGCATGGGAGACGTCGTCGGGCTGTACGTGTGTTGAACGCGGAGGTGCCGTCCGTTCGGCACTAGGATCTCCGGTGATTTGGATCACGACGAGTACGACTCCATCAACCCCGTTCTCTTGAACGCTTCCGCGCACGATCTACAAGGGTATGTAGATCCACTCCTCCCTCGTTGCTAGATGACTCCATAGATAGATCTTGGTGACACGTAGGAAAATTTTGAATTTATGCTACGTTCCCCAACAGTGGCATCATGAGCTAGGTCTATGCGTAGTTTCTATGCACGAGTAGAACACAAAGTAGTTGTGGGTGTTGATTTTGTTCAATATGCTTGCCGTTACTAGTCTTATCTTGATTCGGCGGCATCGTGGGATGAAGCGGCCCGGACCGACCTTACACGTACTCTTATGTGAGACAGGTTCCACCGACTGACATGCACTATTTGCATGAGGTGGCTAGCGGGTGCCAGTCTCTCCCACTTTAGTCGGATCGGATTCGATGAAAAGGGTCCTTATGAAGGGTAAATAGCAATTGGCATATCACGTTGTGGTTTTTGCGTAGGTAAGAAACGTTCTTGCTAGAAACCCATAGCAGCCACGTAAAACATGCAAACAACAATTAGAGGACGTCTAACTTGTTTTTGCAGGGTATGCTATGTGATGTTATATGGCCAAAAGGATGTGATGTATGAGATTGATCATGTTCTTGTAATAGGAATCACGACTTGCATGTCGATGAGTATGACAACCGGCAGGAGCCATAGGAGTTGTCTCAATTTATTTATGACCTGCGTGTCAACATAAACGTCATGTAATTACTTTACTTTATTGCTAAACGTTAGCTATAGTAGTAGAAGTAATAGTTGACGTGACAACTTCATGAAGACACGATGATAGAGATCATGATGATGGAGATCATGGTGTCATGCCGGTGACAAGATGATCATGGAGCCCCAAGATGGAGATCAAAGGAGCTATATGATATTGGCCATATCATGTCACTATTATTTGATTGCATGTGATGTTTATCATGTTTATACATCTTGTTTACTTAGAACGATGGTAGTAAATAAGATGATCCCTCACTAAAATTTCAAGAATGTGTTCTCCCCTAACTGTGCACCGTTGCTAAAGTTCATCGTTTCGAAGCACCACGTGATGATCGGGTGTGATAGATCCTTACGTTCACATACAACGGGTGTAAGACAGTTTTACACATGCAAAACACTTAGGTTTAACTTGACGAGCCTAGCATGTGTATAGACATGGCCTCGGAACACAGAAGACCGAAAGGTCGAGCATGAGTCGTATAGAAGATACGATCAACATGAAGATGTTCACCGACGTTGACTAGTCCGTCTCACGTGATGATCGGACACGGCCTAGTTGACTCGGATCATGTAATCACTTAGATGACTAGAGGGATGTCTATCTGAGTGGGAGTTCATAAGATGAACTTAATTATCCTGAACATAGTCAAAAGGTTTTTGCAAATTATGTCGTAGCTCGTGCTTCTGTTCTACTGTTTAGATATGTTCCTAGAGAAAATTTAGTTGAAAGTTGATAGTAGCAATTATGCGGACTAGGTCCGTAAATCGAGGATTGTCCTCATTGCTTCATAGAAGGCTTATGTCCTTAATGCACCGCTCAGTGTGCTGAACCTCGAACGTCGTCTGTGGATGTTGCGAACATCTGACATACACGTTTTGATAACTACGTGATAGTTCAGTTAAACGGTTTAGAGTTAAGGCACCGAAGACGGTTTTTGAAACATCGCGAAACATATGAGATGTTTCGAGGGCTGAAATTGGAATTTCAGGCTCATGCCCACGTCAAGAGGTATAAGACCTCTGACGATTTTCTTAGCCTACAAACTAAGGAGAAAAGCTCAATTGTTGAGCTTGTGCTCAGATTGTCTGAGTACAACAGTCATTTGAATCGAGTGGGAGTTGATCTTCCAGATAAGATAGTGATGTTTCTCTGAAGTCATTACCACCAAGCTGCTAGAGCTTCGTGATGAACTATAATATATCAGGGACATATATGATGATCCTTGAGATATTCGCAATGTTTGACACCAAAGTAGAAATCAAGAAGGAGCATCAATTGTTGATGGTTGGTGAAACCACTAGTTTCAAGAAGGGAAAGGGCAAGAAGGGATACTTCATGAAACGGCAATTCAGCTGCTGCTCTAGTGAAGAAACCCAAGGTTGAACCCAAACCCGAGACTAAGTGCTTCTATAATAAGGGGAACAACCACTGGAGCAGAATTACCCTAGATACTTGGTAGATAAGAAGGCTAGCAAGGTCGATAGAAGTATATTGGATATACATTGTGTTGATGTGTACTTTACTAGTACTCCTAGTAGCACCAGGGTATTAGATACCAGTTTGGTTGCTAAGTGTTAGTAACTCGAAATAAAAGCTATGGAATAAACGGAGACTAGCTAAAGGTGAGCTGACGATATGTGTTGGAAGTGTTTCCAATGTTGATATGATCAAGCATCGCACGCTCCCTCTACCATCGAGATTGGTGTTTGCGTTGAGCATAGATATAATTGGATTATGTCTATCGCAATACGGTTATTCATTTAAGGAGAATAATGGTTACTCTGTTTATTTGAATAATACCTTCAATGGTCTTGCACCTAAAATGAATGGTTCATTGAATCTCGATCGTAGTGATACACATGTTCATGCCAAAAGATAGTAATGATAGTACCACCTACTTGTGGCACTGCCACTTAAGTCATATCGGTATAAAACGCATGAAGAAGCTCCATGTTGATGGATCTTTGGACTCACTCATTTTTGAAAGGATTGAGACATGCATACCATGTCTATTGGTGTATATGCATGAAGAAACTCCATGCAAATGGACCGTTTAGACTCACTTGATTTTGAATCACTTGAGACATGCAAGTCATACCACATGGGCAAGATGACTGAAAGCCTCGGTTTCAGTAAAATGGAACTAGAAAGCAACTTGTTGGAAGTAATACATTTTGATGTGTGCAGTCCAATGAGTGCTGAGGCATGTAGTGGATATCGTTATGTTCTTACTTCACAGATGATTTGAGTAGATGTTGAGTATATTTACTTGATAAATCACGAGTCTGAATTATTGAAAGGTTCAAGTAATTTCAGGGTGAAGTTGAAAGATCGTCGTGACAAGAGGATAAAATATCTATGATATGATCATAGAGATGAATATCTGAATTACGAGTTTGGCACAGAATTAAGACATTGTGGAAATTGTTTCACAACTAATACAGCCTGGAACACCATAGTGTGATGGTGTGTCCGAACATCATAACTGCACCCTATTAGATGTGATGCATACCATGATGTCTCTTATCGAATTACCACGATAGTTTATGGGTTAGGCATTAGAGATAACCACATTCACTTTAAATAGGGCACCACGTAATTCCGATGAGATGACACCGTATGAACTATGGTTTAGAGAAACCTAAGCTGTCATTTCTTAAAAGTTTGGGGCTGCGGCGCTTATGTGAAAAAGTTTCAGGCTGATAAGCTCGAACCCAAAGCGGATAAATGCATCTTCATAGGACACCCAAAATAGTTGGGTATACCTCCTGTCTCAGATTCGAAAGCAATAAGGGATTGTTTCTAGAATCGGGTCCTTTCTCGAGGAAAAGTTTCTCTCGAAAGAATTGAGTGGGAGGATGGTGGAGACTTGATAAGGTTATTGAACCGTCTCTTCAACTAGTGTGTGGCAGAGCACAGGGAGTTGTTCCTGTGGCACCTACACCAATTGAAGTGGAAGCTTATGATAGTGATCATGAAACTTCAGATCAAGTCACTACCAAACCTCGTGGGATGACAAGGATGCATACTACTTCAGAGTGGTACGTGATCCTGTCTTGGAAGTCATGTTGCTAGACAACAATGAACCTGCGAGCTATGGAGAAGCGATGGTGGGCCTGGATTCCGATAAATGGCTCGAGGCCATAAAATCCGAGAGAGGATCCATGTATGAAAACAAAGTGTAGACTTTGGCAGAACAGCTCGATGCTCGTAAGGCTGTTGAGTGCAGATGGATTTTAAAAGGAAGATGGACAATGATGGTAAGTATCACCATTAAGAAAGCTCGACTTGTCGTTAAGATGTTTTCCGACAAGTTCAAGGAGTTGACTACGATGAGACTTTCTCACTCGTAGCGATGCTAAGAGTCTGTTGGAATTATATTAGCGATTACTGCATTATTTATGAAATCTTGCAGATAGGATGTCAAAAACATTGTTTCCTCGACGATTTTCTTGAGGAAAGGTTGTATGTGATACAACCGGAAGGTTTTGTCAATCCTGAAAGATGCTAATAAGTATGCAAAGCTCCAGCAATCCTTCTAGGGACTGGAGTAAGCATCTCGGAGTTGGAATGTACGCTTTGATGAGATGATCAAAGATTTTGGGTTTATACAAAGTTTATGAGAAACTTGTATTTCCAAAGAAGTGAGTGGGAGCACTATAGAATTTCTGATGAATATATGTTGTTGACATGTTGTTGATCAGAAATGACATAGAATTTCTGGAAAGCATATAGGGTTATTTGGAAAGTGTTTTTCAATGGAAAGCCTGGATTAAGCTACTTGAACATTGAGCATCAAGATCTATAAGGATAGATCAAAACGCTTAATGGTACTTTCAAATGAGCACATACCTTGACATGATCTTGAAGGTGTTAAAGATGGATCAGTCAAAGAAGGAGTTCTTGCCTGAGTTGTAAGGTATGAAGTTAAGACTTAAAGCTCGACCACGGCAGAATAGAGAGAAAGGACGAAGGTCGTCCCCTATGCTTTTGTCATAGGCTCTCTACAGTATGCTATGTTGTGTGCCGCACCTGAAGTGTGCCTTGCCATGAGTCAGTCAAGGGGTACAAGAGTGATCCAAGAATGGATCACAGGACAGCGGTCAAAGTTATCCTTAGTAACTAGTGGACTAAGGAATTTTCTCGATTATGGAGGTGGTAAAAGAGTTCATCGTAAAGGGTTACGCCGATGCAAACTTTAACACTAATCTAGATTATTCTGAGTAGTAAACTGGATTCGTATAGTAGAACAGTTATTTGGAATAAGCTCCAAATAGAACGTGGTAGCTGCATCTAGGAGATGACATAGAGATTTGTAAAGCACATACGGATCTGAAAGGTTCAGACCCGTTGACTAAAACCTCTCTCACAAGCAACATGATCAAACCCAGAACTCATTGAGTGTTAATCACATAGTGATGTGAACTAGATTATTGACTCTAGTAAACTCTTTGGATGTTGGTTACATGGCGATGTAACCTGTGAGTGTTAATCACATGGCGATGTAAACTAGATTATTGACTCTAGTGCAAGTGGGAGACTGTTGGAAATATGCCCTAGAGGCAATAATAAATTAGTTATTATTATATTTCCTTGTTCATGATAATCGTTTATTATCCATGCTATAATTGTATTGATAGGAAACTCAGATACATGTGTGGATACATAGACAACACCATGTCCCTAGTAAGCCTCTAGTTGACTAGCTCATTGATCAATAGATGGTTACGGTTTCCTGACCATGGACATTGGATGTCATTGATAACGGGATCACATCATTAGGAGAATGATGTGATGTACAAGACCCAATCCTAAGCCTAGCACAAAGATCGTGTAGTTCGTATGCTAAAGATTTTCTAATGTCAAGTATCATTTCCTTAGACCATGAGATTGTGCAACTCCCGGATACCGTAGGAGTGCTTTGGGTGTGCCAAACGTCACAACATAACTGGATGGCTATAAAGGTACACTACGGGTATCTCCGAAAGTGTCTGTTGGGTTGGCATGAATCGAGACTGGGATTTGTCACTCCGTGTAAACGGAGAGGTATCTCTGGGCCCACTCGGTAGGACATCATCATAATGTGCACAATGTGATCAAGGAGTTGATCACGGGATGATGTGTTACGGAACGAGTAAATAGAGACTTTCCGGTAACGAGATTGAACAAGGTATCGGGATACCGACGATCAAATCTCGGGCAAGTGTCGTACCGATAGACAAAGGGAATTGTATACGGGATTGATTAAGTCCTTGACATCGTGGTTCATCCGATGAGATCATCGTGGAACATGTGGGAGCCAACATGGGTATCCAGATCCCGCTATTGGTTATTGGCCAGAGAACGTCTCGGTCATGTCTGCATGTCTCCCGAACCCGTAGGGTCTACACACTTAAGGTTCGATGACGCTAGGGTTGTAAAGGAAGTTTGTATGTGGTTACCGAATGTTGTTCGGAGTCCCGGATGAGATCTCGACGTCACGAGGAGTTCCGGAATGGTCCGGAGGTAAAGATTTATATATAGGAAGTCCTATTTCGGCCATCAGGACGAGTTTCGGGGTCATCGGTATTATACCGGGACCACCGGAAGGGTCCCGGGGGCCCACCGGGTGGGCCACCTATCCCGGAGGGTCCCATGGGCTGAATTGGGAAGGGATCCAGCCCAAAGTGGGCTGGGGCGCCACTTCCCCCTAGGGCCCATGCGCCTAGGGTGGGGGGGAACCCTAAGGAAGAGTCCCAAGGGGGTAAGGCTCCTCCTAGGTGCCTTGGGGGGGAGGGAAACCTCCCTTGGCCGCCACCCCCCTAGGAGATTGGATCTCCTAGGGCCGGCGCCCCCCTTTGGCCCTCCTATATATAGTGGGGGAAGGAGGGCTCTTTCATCCATGCCTTTGGTTGCCTCCTTCTCCCTTCTCCAACACCTCCTCCTCTCCCGTGGTGCTTGGCGAAGCCCTGCAGGATTGCCACGTTCCTCCATCACCACCACGCCATTGTGCTGCTGCTGGATGGAGTCCTCCTCAACCTCTCCCTCTCTCCTTGCTGGATCAAGGCATGGGAGACGTCGTCGGGCTATACGTGTGTTGAACGCGGAGGTGCCGTCCGTTCGGCACTAGGATCTCCGGTGATTTGGATCACGACGAGTACGACTCCATCAACCCCGTTCTCTTGAACGCTTCCGCGCGTGATCTACAAGGGTATGTAGATCCACTCCTCCCTCGTTGCTAGATGACTCCATAGATAGATCTTGGTGACACGTAGGAAAATTTTGAATTTATGCTACGTTCCCCAACAATATGCGCCTCGACTCTGAAGCTATAGCTGGTCTGCCCTGCCTCAAAGAAGCATTAGACTGTTTCAGAGATGCTGGTCTGTTGCAGTTCATCACTGACAAGGAGCACTGGAATGAAGAATTGCTCCTTCAATTCTATGCCACTCTTTATATTCGAGGCTACAACAGGGATCCGAAGACTTGGGTCCTTGAGTGGATGACAGGCAATGCCCATCATGAAGCTAAAGCTCTTGATATCATTGAACTCACAGGCCTGCACACTCCTGGTGAATACTATGAACCAGGTTGTCAACAACATCAAAATGCCTTGGAAAACATCTTTCAGAAGCCAGAACCCAACATGAGTCAAATGCTGAGCATGATGAAGCCTCTGCCTCTCGACGCTGAATACCCATCTGAGTTCTTTGTTGAAGACCTAGAGTACCTGCCTCGCACCATTTACCACATCATCAGGAAGACTCTATGGCCTGTCAAAGGACACTCATCTGCAGCGAAGCTTGAAGGAGAAATGAAGACTTTGGTTTTCTATATCTTCAATGGCATCAGCTTCAATGCTCAAGACTTCTTCATCAGGCAGTTGGCTGCATCTGGCTCCGACATCTTTGGGTTGAAATTCTATGCTCCATGGGTCATGCGTCTGATCAAGCGTCACTCAGCCTTCAACTATCAGCCGTCTGCGCACAATCATCTTATATTCTTGCCCGAGGTTGATCTGTCAGTTGAAGCCATTTACCCAGAACCTGCTAAGGATCCCATTTATCTTCACAATGCTGATCACCAAAGCTTCACCCAGCCCATTGAAGGAATTCCAGCAGTGTCTTGTGTTTATCCCCTTGCTGGAAACACACGTGCCCCTCGTGCTCAAACTGATGCCACTGGTAGCACCATTGCGCAAAGGCCTCAAAGACGATCTCGTGTCCTCAATGACCGAGAGCTTCTCGTCGCGCTGCATCAGAAAAAGGATAAACATCACGACTGGCTTAAGCGTCAGATGCAAAGCCTCTTGGTGGATGTCAACCGCATTCGCAATCTTGCCACCAAGAATGCCTTTGTCACTCATGAAACCTGTCGGAGGTCGTGGAAGAGTTTGACCCTACTGAGTGCTGAAGCTGATCTGCACGACGATGGCTTCACCGAACGCTTCAAGTTTGACTCAACTCCTCCCAGAAATGCTCACTTGCGTCGGACTCCCTCACTTGAAGACTCTGAATACTCGTCCTTAGCTGCGACTGTAAATGCCAGAGTCATCGATGACCAAGATGATGCAACTTCACCTCCTGCAACTTCAGCGCATGACGACACTGCACCAAGTTCCTCTGCACCACCGGATCTCACCGACGACCCTGTTGCCTCGCCTGCACCTCATGGGAACGAGTAGGCGCTCTATGTCTTCAAACCTTTTTGGTCCTCACTGACAAAAGGGGGAGAAGCATATGAGTTGATAGTCTTGAAGCGGGTCCATATGGGTGGTTGCTTTACTTTTTGCTACTTTTGCCAAGTGCTTACAACTCTCGCTTTCGATACATTTGGTTCTTTGAGTTGTAACACTTAAACTCGATGGTCGTCTGCTACTTATTTGCTATTCTGTGATGCGATGATAAATTCCGCATGTGCGACGATAAATTCTGCACTTAGATCATTTTGCAGACGTCCATTTTTCATTATGCATGTCATTATCTTCACATACTTTTCTTGCATGATGAATTGTCATCATAAGTTGAAGAGGATCTCCACAAGGACAACCTGCCATGTGCATTTGCATACCAAAAGCAAATTACTTATATGCACATCTTCAGGGGGAGCCTTTGCCACTTATGATGACAATCCCCTATCCTTTACAATTTCACATATTTTATTCCCTGTTGAAAACTTCAACTAGCTTGTCATCAATCACCAAAAAGGGGGAGATTGTAAGTGCATCTAATGCCACCCCTAGTTGGTTTTGGAGTATTGATGACAAACCTAGTTGAGGGACTAATGTGTTTGTGAGAATTGCAGGATAACACAGGTAGAAGTCCCTCATTGATTCGGTTTTCCTACCAGAGATGACCCCTAAAAATGTAAGAAGACATTGAAGTCAAAGGTGGTATGTGAAGACATTCACATTGAAGACTATGACAAGAGAAGACATCGCATGAAGACTATGGAGCGCGAAGACTTAGTTATTTCGTCGTTCTTTTTCTTCTTTGTCGAGTCATAGGAACCACCGTACTGTTAAGTGGGGTCCAAGTGAACCAGTCAGAATGACTGAAGTGATGCTTAACCAAAATCCTATGTCTTCGAGTGAAGACTATGAGAGCAAATCTTGTCCAGAGTTGGATAAATCAGCTTTGCTTGTAGCTCAAGTAAAGTTGTCGTGTGTGTCTGAAACCTGACCGTTGGAACACGTGTCAGTTCCTTAGTGACCAAGGGTCATTTCGGACAAATCAGGTCGGGTTGCCTAATGGCTATAAATAGCCCACCCCCTATAACCATAAACGGTTGGCTGCTCAGAGTTAGTGCACGGCTTTTGTCGTTTGGGAGCAACCCACCTCGAAGCCTTTGAGAGAGAATTCCTTGCAGGGATAAAGCCCTAAACACCCAGAGCCAAAGAGTGTTAGGCATCACTTAAGTCTTCCTATCTGTGTGATCTGAAGACTTATTACACTTGAGGACTGTGAATCCTCTAGCCGGTTAGGCGTCGCGTTCTGAGCATCCAAGAGTCATTGTGGATCGCCGGTGAACGAAGTCTATGAAGGTTTGGAAGTCTACCTTGAAGACTTACCAGAGTGATTGGGCGAGGACTGGGTGTCCTTAGCTCAAGGGGAATAAGGTGAAGACGAGGTATTCTGAGTTGAATCTCAGCCTCCCTAACCAGACATATAGTTGTCACAACAACTGGAACTGGTCCAACAAATCATTGTCTTCAATGAGTCACTGGTTTCATCCTTCCCTTCCCTTTACTTACTGTTGGTCCTTGTGAAGTTATTCTATGATTGCTTTATTTTTGTCTTCACTGAGTGACTGCTTGTTCTGATTGGCTTCACAATATCTTCCTACCTGATCTTTACTGCCTAGCTGCTATTAGTCATTGTGCTTTCACTCTATTGAATACTTGACTATGGTTTGCCTAGTGTAGTCTACCTTCCGCTGCATGGTAATAGGTTTATTTCTATCGTTTGTCTTCGAAAGTTCCATGTTTTGAAGACTTTCATAAAAATCGCCTATTCACCCCCCTCTAGTCGATCACTAGCTCTTTCAGGCTTGCTGGACGGTGATGGGTTGGATGGGATCTATCATGTAATTGAGTTAGTTTTGTTAGGGTTTGATCCCTAGTGTCCACAATGTTCTGAGAATGATGTTGCTATGACTTTGCTATGCTTAATGCTTATCACTAGGGCCCGAGTGCCATGATTTCAGATCTGAACCTATTATGTTTTCATCAATATATGAGTGTTCTTGATCCTATCTTGCAAGTCTATAGTCATCTATTATGTGTTATGATCCGTTAACCCTGAAGTGACAATAATCGGGATACTTACCGGTGATGACCGTAGTTTGAGGAGTTCATGTATTCACTATGTGTTAATGCTTTATTCCGGTTCTCTATTAAAAGGAGGCCTTAATATCCCTTAGTTTCCGTAAGGACCCCGCTGCCACGGGAGGGTAGGACAAAAAATGTCATGCAAGTTCTTTTACATAAGCACGTATGACTATGTTCGGAATACATGCCTACATTATATCAATGAATTGGAGTTAGTTCTGTGTCACCCTAGGTTATGACTGTTACATGATGAACCACATCCGGCATAATTCCCCATCACCGATCCATTGCCTACGAGCTTTCCATATACTGTTCTTCGCTTATTTACTTTTTCGTTGCTATTGCTATCATCACTACAAAATACCAAAAACATTACTTTTACTGTTACCTTTTGCTGCCGTTATCACTACTATCATATTACTTTGCTATTAAACACTTTGCTGCAGATATTAAGTTTTCAGGTGTGGTTGAATTGACAACTCAGCTGCTAATACTTGAGAATATTCTTTGGCTCCCCTTGTGTCGAATCAATAAATTTGGATTGAATACTCTACCCTCGAAAACTGTTGTGATCCCCTATACTTGTGGGTTATCATCCGCGGTGGCCACGTGAGCGCCGCGCGCGTGCTCCGAGACCTTCCCACGTGCGCGGGCGTACGCGGGTGCACGACATCATGCCGACGCCGTCACCGTCGCCTTCGCCCTCTCCGTCGCCCCCCACCTCCTTGCATGACAGAGGAGGAGGAGGCCCGACTCCTTCAACGCGTCATGGAAGACTCCATGAACATGCACGATGAGGGCCAGTAGGAGGGCCTAAAGACCATGATGGCCCTCTCTGCCCCCGGTGACGTCGCCTTCCCCGAGCTGGAGATGGTGGACATCAAGGAGAAGGTGAGGAGGGAGGAGGTGCTGGAGGAGCAGCCCGTCGCCGCGTTCCACCCGGATCTGGTGGGCCAGTGATGGAGCTGGTCGTGCACGGCCGGCGACATGGCCGACGCCGTGAGGGCCGTGAACTGGTGCCCACGACGCCGCGGTCTCGGGAGCGTGAGCCGTCGCCACGGGGGGAGGGGGGAGGTGGTGCAGGCGCCTCCCACCTTCAAGGAGCCTCCCGCCTTTTAGGGACCGGCCCATCTCTGGAAGCCGCCGCCCTATATCGACCTCACTGGCGACGACGACTACAACGGCGACGTGTGAGGAGACGGCGACGGGCATGGCAGGAGTGCGCAAGCGGCACTTTTCTTTTCTTTTTTATGTTAATTAAATCTATGTGAACTGTGGAATCGGGCTGTTCTTTTATTTTTTTATGTTTTAATGTTAATTTTGTCGGCAATTTTTTTTAGTTTTTGTGATTTTTTGAATCACGTCCGCTCCAAAAATGATTTGGGGTGTGGCCGCGTGTTGGGCCCGTTGACACAGCAACGACCCCAAACGAATATGGGTGACCGCATTACCGCCTCAAACAAACGAAAACATGTTAAAATGGACGTCCGTTTTGGATCGTATGTTGGAGTTGGCCTGAATGCAGCAGCTCGAAACCAACCCTTGTTCCGCACGACACACGCAGAACGGTGATGGTTGGGCTGCTGGAGAACAGCATCATGTGCTGCTCCGCCCATGAACACTGATGATTCCTCCCTTGCAAAAAGTCAAAAGAACCTCACGCCTCTTGCCCATTTCAGCGTCCATCCGCGCATCATACCCCTAGCCATGCGGGTGCTCTAGTCCTGCACCACTGCCCTGCATCCGTATACGTGTGGAATAAATCGCTGGCTCTTCAAACTTTTCTTCCTGCTGATTCCGTGCCGCGGCAGTACTCATTTCGTTTCGAATTATTTGTCGCAGACATGGATGTATCTAGATGTATTTTAATTCTTGATACATCTATTTCTGCGACGAGTAATTTAAAACAGGGGTACATTGGAGCCGGTAACCGAAAGCAGAATGGTCAAGGCAGGCCGAGGAAAATATTACTGCTACCCGGGAAGGGAAAGCAAGGAGTGCGATAGGCTCGCGGCGCGCAAGGCGTGCGTGCTGGAACAAGAAAGGGAGCCGGGCTGCCGGGGGCGCGCTCTCTTCTCTGTCACGGGTCCTGTCCATGTCCATGTGGGCGCCGGAGGAATGATAGGTGTTACGGTAAAGCGCGGCACTTGGCTTGGTTATTACTTAGTACTCCAAGGCTGCAATGATTAGCTGCCTAGGTTAACATAACACGGTGAGTCAGTCAGTGGCAACAGGCAGGGTAGCTGCCTAGGTTAACATACTAACACGGCGAGTCAGTCAGTGGCAACAGGCAGGGTCACGGCCGGGCCAGGTATATTTGGAGCGGCGCGCCCTCTGTTTCTTTTCCGTGCCCCCCCTCCTCCTCCCTTGAACCACGTACCTGCGCTGCACAGGCACAGCACAGGCGTGATGGATCATGGCGGAAAGATGGGTACGGCCTGCGCCCTGGCTGCGGCTGCTTTTGTATTCTCTGATTCTCCCTCGCGCGCGCTCGGTCTCGCTCACTCTGATGAGTCGCTGTGGTGTGGTGTGGTGTGGTGGTGCGTGTGACCGCCGGCCTGCCTACTCTTTCCCGTTTGGTCTCTTGCCGCTTGTCCTCTCCCACGGATGGCTCCTGCTTGCTTGCTTTATTAAAAGCCGATACGTATCATGTAACTTTGGTCTAAATCCAATAAGCACCGTGTCAGAGCCAGGCCTTCACCCACCAGGTTCATGTCCAAGGCCATACAACACTTGCGGACACACATACTCAAGCTAATAATAATCTATGCAACGGCTTACGTAGGTTGCACAGACGTGATGGGCAGTCGGCCGACGTTGCTATCACGGGTTCGCTCGCTACATGACGAGTGACCCGGACGATCGAAGGGGTCGATCAGTCGCATGCACTGCAGCCGTGCAATTATATCTAGCTAACGGATTTCGGTTTACCCACCAATGAGATAGAGCTGATGAATTTGGCAGCTCACGATGCCTGAAAGCACGCACGCAGTTAGGCACGGAGTGGTTGCTGCCGTGATGCAACTGCATGCTACTCTTTTGGTCATCTTTGAGAGGGAGGACGCGATAGGTTTGCCGAAAATAGGGGGAGAGCGGACACGATAAGGGCGACCAGCGAGGATAGCTCGTCTTTGGAGCTCGAAATAGTGTTGACGCACTCGGAGACTTCCTTCGGTTCTCCACATGCACCGTGTTTGTTTGAACTAATCATCATACTGCCTGTAGCTATCGGTGAAGTAAAAAACCAGATTTAGTCTAATAGGAGTATATTGCAATGAGGCATAATATCAATCCGGGTGTTTGGTCTAGTGGTATGATTCTCGCTTCGGGTGCGAGAGGTCGCGAGTTCGATTCTCGCAACACCCCTCTTAATCTTTTTATGAAGTTTTTTCTTGTGTACTGTAATATATCTCTGCAGGCTTTGGCAAATATAGCCTGCTCGATGGCCCAAGCCCAAGCAATCCCTCCTGTCCATGTGTTTCCTGTTCAGCCCTTGGGCGTTTTTCTTCGGCTTTTTGTGCGGCCTGTTGGCCTGGTATCACTATCTCTCACTCAGTATCGTTCCGTTTACCCAGCCTGATGATCTCCGGCGTGATATATATTTAACCCAGTTGATGTTGGACGCATATTACAAATCCCGCTGAGTTATAATGCATACGATGATTTTGACCGCTGTCATTGATAGGTCGGGATCAGTAATTCTAGAACAGCTTCTCCGATCCTCTCATCAATTTATGCCTAATAATTTACGCAGCATCGGTGTCAGAGAAGGAATTATGGTTACATGCTGGTACTATGTCCGCCAATAATCAGGAGTGCGCCGACAGTTCGTGCCATTTGTCTGAACTTTCAGAGAGCTCTTTCGCCCAGGACTATGAACAGGACTGGAGTTGAAAAAAACCAGGGGAAGGATTCATTAAACTTAATGTTGATGCTTCCCGACGAAATGAAAGACTCCACGGGTGCGGTGGTCAGAGACGCTCGTGGTGTTTTTCTAGCTCCTGCTTGCTCTACCATTCAACATGTCGACGATGCTCAGACAGCTGAAGCAATAGCGATGCACCAAGGCCTTCTTCTTGCAAATACATTGGGCTTAAACTCAATCCAAATTGAGTCTGACTGAATTGAAGTGGTAAATGCTTGTGCTGGACATAACAGAATATGGAATGGAGCTTCCGCAATTTATGCAGATTGATTTATTATGGCTCCCTGGGATGATTGGAAGAGTGGATTTCTTGCACCGTGTTAGAGAAAATAATGATGTACTACCTTTATAATTTGTGTTAGAGAAAATAATGATGTCTTGGTTTATTAGTCCCCTTTATAATTTGTGCTAAATTTTAATCAAAGATTTAACTGATAAAATGTCAGTGCATGTCAACAAAAATTATATTGTTGGATTCGTATTTGAATGTAGTTTTCAATGATATAATTTTTTATAACATGCATGAACATTTTGTTAGTTAAATTTATAATCAAATTTTGGCACAGATTATAAATGGGGACCAATAAACCAGGACGGAGGTAGTAACCCATAGCTTAGCAAAATTTCAAGCACGTCCTGAAATAAAGTAGCCATGATGGCATTCCCTAGAAAAAATAAGGATCGTTCCACTTACGGCAACATTGATGTGCCTAGACCAAACGTTGATCTCCACGCCATCCTGCTCCACAACAAACCAGCAACATGATCTTCATTCCGAGTATTCCCTGTACGGAGGATACATTGGTTGGCTGAATTATCTTCTTAGTGCCAGATGCTGCCATGGCTGTGACTTTCAGCTGACCATTTCAAGCCGAGCAGCCAACTGGCCATATTTTTCTTTCACATCAACATCTCTTATCATACGGGCGAAAAACACATTATGTGAAAAGACTACGAACTCCACCAGTGAGCATTCAATCGTTTCAAACAACAATACAAAGCTTGCGTATGGCCAGTTTGGTGTTCTGAAATGTCAGATGTACATTATCTCCACAAAAACTGGCTCACGGGACGAAAATTCAATCTATACACATGAATACTGTAGAAGTCTGAAAGTACGCTGTTCAACTATTGAAATCAAACACCTATAACCTATGTTCCTCCTCAAAACCCCTAGAAAATATGCGGGACTTTGCTCGCCAGAACACGCTCGCGTCTTTCGACATAGGCATGTGGGAACCATCCTGCTTTCCCCTTGCATTCACCTTCCGCCCAACCGTTGCTTGATATCTGAGTTCGGACAAGACATTGTCAGATTAATAACGGAAGCCACAAGACGGTATGTGCAGCTTCTAGGACCACGCATAGGGAACATTATTAACTTGGGAGAAGCTTACAGAGCACAGATATGAAAAGTACTATTTACCTTCCGGACGATAACGATGTCGCCAACTGACAAGTTAAGCTCAAACTCACTCTCAGCCTCGAAGGAATCGAGCGCCTGCATCATAAAGAATACAGAAAGCACATTTAATAAGCCTCCCAGATATGATCAACTTTTTGTACATCTGGCATGCTATCTTTATGTATTGTAAATATGTCACACCTCTCCCAGGAAGAAGTCGACAGAGTTAACTGCCTGATCAGCAGAAGTGGAGGCAAACATGCCATTAACTTCGTCATATGATGGTGGTGGCGGTGACATATAACTTTCTGCTGCAGGGGGTGGAGGTGCTTCAATTTTTTGGCGCTCAGACACCATCTAGCAATCAAAATAGTCATTCAATTCATGCATCAGTGTTTCCATATGCTTCATGTCGCACACTCTGGGATGTGCCAATTGAAAACTAAGAATTCAAGAAAATATAACAAATGCTGGAATCTCATACTTCTTCTTCCAAATGGTCAAGGATCTCCAGGACTTTCTGATGATAAGTTCTCTCCGCCTCAACCTTCGGGCCAGAACGCGAATGTCAGTGACCACATAATTTTCTCACGATAATATATTGCATAAGATTTTTTTTAAATGGGCACAGTTGATGGTTACCATTGCAATGAGGCGTTGTAATGTCAATCTTTGCTGCTGCCCCTCTACAGCAGCCATAGCTGAAACCGCTTCCTTTCCTAACCCCACCATGTTTGACTTCAGTTCTTCAAGTTTATACTCAGCTGCCTCCAACTTTGATATCACGTCACTATTCCCAGCTGATTCTCTTACTCTGCTTTGACGCCTTGAAACTTCAACGACCTACGAAGGGCAAAAGTAAGATAAATACTGCTGTTCGTACAAAAGAAATGAAGTGCCCCGAGCACATAATTACTTATATGTTGTTCAAATTCAGAATGACTCAATTAAATTACATGATCTGACATTGTGACAAAATGATGCATGAAGTTCTTAAATGTAACATAAGCTTATCAGAACTGCTGATACTAAGTATTTAATTGGACATTGAAGAGCATGAATTGGAAAATTGGCATTGATATTGCTGCTTTGGAAATGATTAAATTTAACAGTTCAAGTGATGGAAACACCCTTCAGATGAGAGGCTGAATTGATCTGTCCATATACACAGTAACAGTGTGATGGTTCCTCCACACAAAAATAACAAACGCGCAGTTGAGAAGCAAAGCCAGTTCAGAGAGTCCAGTTATATCCGTCATTTTACTGTACACATATGATTTACTCTACACATATGATGTTCTCCACTGTGCGTCTATGATACTTGCAATATAAGGAAGGCATGGCAGTAGAAGCATAAACTAAACATGCTATTATAGTGTGGAGTTGTGGACCATGTAGCTTATCTAGATCCTGAATGAGTGTTGTCCTCAACTACCAAATAACTACAAGGGAATTCCAGAATTATTTCTAACATCAAGAATACAATTTTATCATTGCATAAGATGTGCTTATATGTGAGCAAGGATTTTCACCTGAGCATCAGCTTCTTGCCTTACTCTGTCATATCTCTGGGCTAGATGTCTAGCATCCTCTAGAGGGGCACCCATTACCATTGCCCGTAGAGGCTCTGCCACCTAGAATTCAATAATTAATCACACACTGTATCAATACATATTATACCCTGGTTACACACTTAGATGTAAAAATATAAAAATAAATCTGTTCGGTTATACTCCAAATGATAATCTATAAGAATATCCATATAGGCATTTAAGGAGTTATGCATTTTCAAATATATATATCATATAGCCTAACAAGTTCATTTAACCATGTACATGAGTTAACATATAGTAAAAACTATGTGCAATGAAATTCATCAGGAGGATCTTGTCATAAGGTAAAGGGTAAATCCAGCACTTGGAAAATATACCTGAGTACCAAATGCTTTTAGCATGTTCCCGCGTTCCTTTTCTATCAGTGAACGCGCCTTTCCATAGTATGTAGCAGCTCTGGATAAAGTATTACCACTTGTGCATGTGTTTTCAATGCCATATTTCTGGCTATCATCAGACAATTTGTTCCCTGCAAATTTAGATTATATGTAAATACATAATTAATAATATACCATGGATAAGTAATGCAAAGATAAAAATTACTCCCCTGAGCTAATATACAATTGGAGGGACATACCTATCTCCACTTGCTTAGATCCTGTCACTATGTAGCCCTCCACACCCCGAACGACGTCCCTTTGAAAATGCTGGCAAAAGATGCCAATGTTTTAATCCAAAGGAAACAATGTAGAAAGAAAAGAGACGATGAAATTGCGTTACTCATACTTTGGCAGCACGAGTGGATAAGTAAAGTTTTTCCAATCTCTGATGTAGTTTAACTTCTGACTCGTCTGTGAATGCATTATCAGAATTTCCATAGCCACCAGCCCCAAACTGCTTAAACACACCCTGCAACAGTACATACATGTTACAATATTATTTTACTCATACGAAAATTGGAAAGTTATATGTTTTGATGCCGCTAGCAGGGATATATATTAATTTTATTATTATTTAAGTAGATACCATGTAGTATGTGTGGCCAGTTATAGCTCAGTAATATCTACTCAGTATAAAGGTTACATACAAGTAATTCCAGTTTTGCAATGCGTGAGAGGTAGTTGAAAATGGGGTGCTGTTGAATTTCCGCTTCACTTGGCAAAGCACAAGCATGAGTAGAAAAATACTAGTATGTGTAATTACAGTATTGCAAATTATAGGTCCACTTCAGAATCTTGAGATCGCCTTACTCAGCTGGTAGTTCTTACTATAAATACATGAACAAACATCCATATTATGTAGTAAAGAAAGGATTTTGTTAAGTTCTAGAATGTTAACAGTGAACCACCTTCTGCATTTCCAGACAACATAGTTATCTCTGAGGCAAACATAACCATGATATGTGATAGTTGGCTTCTAGCCTGTAATACCATCAGCCCGAGTGCTCCTAAGGCAATGTAACACGTTTATTTCAGCCGATCATCCTACGATTGCGAAAGATGGATGCAAAGCAATCAGATTGGCAGCTAGGTACTAGTCTAAACAGTGTAATGCGACAGGTCACCCTTTGCTGAGTAAGGCCCCTCGCTGCGTCTTGTTCTCCGTACGTGCCGGATCTCCCTTGTGCTGCTGTCATGGCTGGAGACCTAAAAAAATGCCTTCGGATTTCTTCCCCCAAGGGTCAAGTTTTTGTGTGTGTGTATCCGGACAGATTGTGTTTTATGGGCTTATGGCAGTTCTATATTTGGACGATTAACGATGATTCATGAGCAATCCTTCGATCAGAAACCTAATATGTATACTTCAAATCAAACCTGTATTCCCTTTCGCTGTAAAAACTCAGTTATTTTAGAAAATAGCCAATTTGATCACCTCAAGCATTTCTCCGGTCTATGTATACTTCAAATCAAACCTAATATGTATACTTCAAATCAAACCTGTATTCCCTTCCCCCCACGATCAAGCACAGTAAATTGCCAACCCTCTATCTCCATCTATCCATTTCTCCGGCCTCCAGCATCAATATAGCCTACTAAGGTCAACTGCCTCTCTAGCACATACCCCACATAGATCAGAC
Source organism: Triticum urartu (assembly GCF_003073215.2). NCBI lineage: Eukaryota > Viridiplantae > Streptophyta > Magnoliopsida > Poales > Poaceae > Triticum > Triticum urartu. The sequence goes on from NC_053023.1 coordinate 618,088,413, forward strand.
ACCGAGCCAATTACAGGCACATCATCATCACCAGACCTCTACTGTGTGCGCGCGCCCAGCCCAGCCGCTCGGGGCACTCCACCCAGATCGATCGGAAAAACTGCCAGAGGCGGTCGGGCTCACCTGGCGGGCGACCTGCTCCTTGAGCCTGGAGGCCTGCTTCCACAGCGCCTCCATGGCCCGGATTCGCGGGCGGCGGCGCAGCAGACGGAGGGGGGTGCGGGGAGGGCGGCCGGGCCGAAGGGGTCGCGCGGCGCGGAGACGGCGAACGGGGGACGGCGGTTTGGTCTCCTCTCCTTTTACTTTTGGTTTTCTGACCGGGCGAGGCCGCCTGCGGCTTCCTTCCTCGGAGGATGTTTCGGTGGTGGTTGGCCCTCACGGCCGTACCAGGCCTCCCCACGCTGGAACCGCGTCGCCGATGGCCCGGGAACAATAAACGGCTCGGTCGTCCCGGGCCCGCGTGGCGGTGGGCGTAGGGCCTACGGGGAGGGCGTGATGGTTCGTTCGGCCGAGGAGACGCCTCCGTACGTCGGCTGTGTTTATCCTGCCAACCACCTGTCGGCGCAAGCATTCCAATTTGTTTTTCGTTTTTTTTAAGAATCAGATCTATTATAAATGTTCACGGAAGTAGACTTTGAAAGAACTTTTTTCTTGACAAATTTGAGATATGTTCATCAAGCATCATGGCAGTATAAAGAACAACAAAAATAACACAAACTACATTCATGTCCGCAGAATATGTAGCGACGACCACACGCACTAGGCGAGCGAAGGTGCACATGGGCTGAACAATGCTTGTTATAGTGAACAGTTAGAAAGTCGTCATGCTAAGGCCCGAAAAGACCAGCGCATCGTACCAACAACCTTTTATAGGAACACCGCAAAAAAAGAGAAAACATCTCCGAAGATAGACATGATGAGGAAATAATAATAAAGCTGAGAACATGCAATGTTGCACATAATAATACTCCTGTGACCACGATAAGCCATTGCACAGAGTAAAAATAATAAGTATTCCCTTCATTCACAAATATGATATATCTATTTTTTTTTGAATCGGGTGTATATAAACACGTTTCAGTGTGTTTGCTCATTCATTTTAGTCCACATGTAGTTTACACTAAAATATCCAGAAATATTTTATATTTATGAGCAGAGAGAGTACCAAACAAACTCTGTTTGCCTCGTGATTCCTAAAGAAATTGCAAGTTTAAGGACAACCGTTTCACACTATCTGCCATGGCAGGAATTTTTGTCATGCCCTAAAACCTACTCTCTCATTCTTAAAACATTTTTTGGTTGCCTTATTTTGCATCATCTCTAGGAAATGCTCTGACACCCCACATAAATCTGGACTATAAAAAAAGAACCATGGGCCAACTAGGAGCGGTCGTGTCTCGTCCGCAGTGAGACACCAGCATATCTCACCTCAAGAATGTTTTAAATGGGCCGACACAACGTGCGAGGAGTGTTGATGCCCCAACCCACGTTTTTATCACTTTTATTTATATTCTGGAATGGAAACATAATTTTATTTAAATTTTAAATGATCTGAAGCCTCAGATGCATGCATCTCAAATAGCAGTACAATACTGCCCATTGGGAGAGGACTTAGTCGATGCTAGCTCTCGCGACTCCCCGGCCCACCTCTACCTACCACCGTCACCACTGCTGTCAGCGAGCTCCCCCGCCGCCACTGCGGCCAACTCGGCCCAAGGGAGTCTGCGCCGCTTCTCCGCGACCTCGACGGGGGGCCCTTGCACTCTGCTTCGCCCCGGAGAAAAGGATTCTGCCACGCGCGCCCCCAAGTTCGTCTCCAGATATGGGGGGGGGGCATGGATCCGGCGGGCGAGGAGAGCTGCGACCCCTGGGAGAGGGAGCTGGAGGAGAGCCACCGATCCCAGATGGAGAAGACGATGAGGAGGCCCGGCGCACGAGACACGCCGCGGAAGCTGGTGACGAGGATCTGCACGGAGGCGAGAGAGGAAGAGATGCGGCGCATGATTCCGGGGAGGAGCGTGTCTCCGGAGAAGGTAATAAGTTGGGCTCGTGCAGAGGCCAATTCGTGAGATCCGATACAGCGGGCGAAGTGGCGAGCATTATGGTCGCTGCAAGGGCAGATCCGATGGTGAGGCCGCCGAGACACACTGGGCCCCCAGGGCTGCCCGAGACTCCGCCGTAGCTGAGAGGGAGCCTGAAGAGCTTCGACTTTGGGACTCCGCTTTGCTGGGCAGCTGGGCTCGTCTCGCCATGGCGTAATGGTCGTGGTGCGCAAAGCCGGGGAGCAGCAAAGGTCGAGGCCGGCGAGTTCACCGTTGGCGAGATCCGATGTGCGGTGACAGCAGTTGGAAGGAGGGAGAAGACGCTGGTGAATTTTGAAAAAGTCAATAGAAAAAACAAAAAGCAAAGGAGTCCATAGGGCCCGCTGGAAGATGAGGATGAGGCAGCCCAGGCTCACTTTGGCCAACTGTGGGACGCGGACCCGATTCCAGAACCCCCAGATCCAGAACCTCTCCTGGTCTGGGTGGAGAAAACCCTAGCCCTCACCCGCAAGGTTACCGTCGCCGACTGCTACCCCCTTGGCAACCAATCTCCGCACGCTGCCTTGCCACCGGCGGAATGCATCACAGTTGCGAAAGACCTGTTCGAAGAGATCGCTGCTATGGCTGAAGCCCAAGGGAGGGGCCGTGATAGAGGGAAAGGGGAAAACCCCGAGAATAACAAGCAGATGGCGCAAGGGTAGATCGAAGATGGACACCAATCAGGTCAGTGGTTCCACCAATTTGATCCCCAATTTGGCCCACCACCATAGCAGTTCCAGTTTGGCTTTGGATTCCCTAGTGGCCAGCAGATCCCCCCACCTTGGTTCCCAGGACCCTACTTCCACCGCCCCAGATGAACTAGTGGAGGAACGGTGGAGGGTGGGGGCCTGGTCCGAACCAGGGCCTGGCTGGCCCCTCTGATGCTGGATTCTAGGGGCAACATCAACAAATGATGCAAGCTCAAAACTCCAGGACTGATCAGGGTCAAGTAGGAGAGCGGAAACAACAGACTGGAAATCCTCAGATGTCTGGCTTTCAGAGACAGGGCTCCAATGCCACCTCAGCTGCTCAGACACAAAAGAAGGGCAAACCTGCGGGGAAACCCAAACAGAACTTCAATAGGGAAAAAGGAGTCTCTGCCTCAGAATATGTGGATGTAATATGCTATAGCTGTGGAGAGCCTGGGCATCACAAAGCCCAGTGCTCAAAGCCCCCCAGCATGTTTTATCTGCAAGATGGTCACACATAAGGTTGAGGAATGCCCAGTCAGAAAGAAACCCAGGAACCCTGCAAAATTGTTGGCAGTGCTACCCCTAGCTTAGGATTCTATCAAAATAGACGTGCCTGATGTAAATGAGCAACACATGGGGCACGGAAAAAATGTGGAAATTGTCTATGTTGAATCTAGACAAGCAAGCAAGAGTGATCTGGCTCACAACTTCTTCCTCATATACAAAACAAACTGGCCTTGGCACGTCAGGAAACTTGATGAATGGACATACCTGGTCAAGTTCCCTCCACATATCCCTATAGAGCAAGTGGCTGGCTATCCAATGTTTGGGTTGCTAGAAATGGATGGTGTCACAGTCAAAGTAGAGGCTTGGAAGGGAGACCTAGAACACTATGGTGAGCTCCAAAAAGTTTGGGTCCAGCTGAGAGGAGTGGCCCCTGCTTGGGCTGAATGGGATGTCCTAGAGCAGTTTGCATCTGTATTTGGTATCCTAATTGATTTAGATTGGCAAGGAAACTCAAGACCTTCTTTGAAGTGGTCAGAATCAAAATCAGGTGCAAAGATGTTACCAAGATTCCTACTGACATGATTTTTGGAATAGGAGAAAAGCTCTACAAGATACTAATCCAAGTTGAGCCACCTGAAGAAGACTTTGAGGATGATGATCTGCTAGAGGATGACCTAGAAGGAAATGGAAAAGAAACTAAGGGAGCTGGTCCTGGTGTGGATGATGGGAACACTACCAATAGTAGCAAGGGCGGGGGGACAGCTGGCTCCACCTCTTCTCAGACCAGCAACAAACCTCTGAAACTAATACTGGGAGAAACTCCAGGCAAAAAACCATGGAATATCTACAACAACTACCTGATCTATGCTCAGCAGATCAGACTTACTCCTTGCTGCAGGAAATGGATCTGATGGGAGAAGATGAGGAAGATGAAGACATCATGGGAGAGTTTGCTGAAGTTGAAGACTTGGAATTGGAAAACACTAATGATGTAGTTTTCAGCCCCATGCACAACAACCCTGTTACAATCTCTCAGAACAGTAGGGCTCCAGAAAAGCAGAAATGGGGGCCTGTGCAAGCCCAGAGAAAGAGCAATAGGGTGGATGTAGGAAACAGGACGATGCTGGAAATTGCTATGGATACCAAGAAAGTGCAAAATCTGGAGGCTAACAAAACTGAGGTTAAATGTACTATTGTTAAAACCTCTTTTGAACACTTCACTAATCCTGAATTTATTATTGTAGCTAACAAAATTGGGGTGGAAATAGATAATGATCTTATTTTATCTGCTAGTCAAAATGATATGCAGTTACATAAGGAAAATGTGCACCACATGTCTGAAGGACAAAATGGTGTTAGCTTCTTAGTTAATGCTGAAACTGGTATTAATATAGGAACTCTAGACTCCATTAAAACTCCTGATAAGCATATGAGATCTGAACCAAATGCACCTCCTGAAGGGGGGTTGCATACAAGTGATCCTACAGATTCTCCTAGAACCCCCTCTACTCCTGAGGGCTTAAAAGGGCTCTCATCAGTTATTGACGATTACAGTGTGGGATGGACACACATAAGCAAATATGGACGGGGCAAACACCCTAGGAAAGCCTCATACAAATGAATGCTCTTTTTTGGAACATCAGAGGGATTACAACCCCTGGGGAAAACCCCTGTATTATTGATACTCTATCTAAACATAATCCCAGTATTGTTTCCTTCCAAGAGACCAAGAAAGAGCACCTTACCCCTGCTTTTCTAAAGTCTATTAGCTGCAATAAAAACTATGACTGGCACCACCTGCCTGCTATAGGCACTTCTGGTGGGGTGTTGGTCGGAGTGGACCTAGACATCTTCGATGTCACTAGCTGGGTCCCTCTTCAGTTTTCTGTTTCTTGTAGCCTAGTTCTTAAGAATAAGAATATTCCATTTAGATTTATTGCAGTTTATGGGTCTGAAAGTGCAACTATTCCTGGGTGGTTTTGATAATTCCTAACGACATATAGCTCATTGAGCTAATGCCATTTTAAGATAAATACTTCAGGAAAGCTCAATGATTGGCATGTCATGGATTAGAAAGTGGACCCCTCAAAATGCTAAGGATAAAAGATTGGCTCAAGCGCAAAGCACAAGACTCTACATTTTACTTTTAGTGATCCAAGATCACATTGAGTCCATAGGAAAAGCCAATACTATTAAAAGGGGGTGAGGTGTTGCTTAATGAGTTACTTGCTCAAAATACTTAGTGATATGCTCCAAAAACCCTCAACTACTTTCTCATATCCACATATGTCCCAAACCAAAAGTCAAACTCGGCCCCACCGAAATTTTCTATCCGGCGCCACCGAGTTCACTTGACATAGCCACTGCCACAAACCCTAGTCACTTCGGTCTCACCGATAGGGATCTCGGTCTCACCGAGATGGGATTGCAACCTCTCTGTTTCCCTTCGTAACGTTTTGGTCCAACCCCGATGAGCGATCGGTCCCACCGAGATTGCAATGCAAACTCTCTGTTTACCCTTCGTAACGTTTCGGTCTAACCGAGATGAGTGAATCGGTCCCACCGAGTTTGCCTAACCAACTCTCTATTTGTCTATTACCAAAATCGGTCCCACCGAGTTTGTGTAATCGGTCTCACCGAGATTACGTTATACCCTAACCCTAATGAAATTGGTCCCACCGAGTTGACATGTCGGTCCCACCGAAAATCCTAACGTTCACATTTTGAACTAAGTCGGTCTGACCAAGTTTTATAATTCGATCCCACCGAGTTTGGTGATTTGTATGTAACAGTTAGATTTTGTGTGGAGGCTATATATACCCCTCCACCCACTCTTCATTCGTGCAGAGAGCCGTGAGAACATGCCTACACTTCCAACATACATTTTCTGAGAGAGAACCACCTACACTTGTGTTGAGGTCAAGATATTCCATTCCAACCACATAAATCTTGATCTCTAGCCTTCCCCAAGTTGCTTTCCACTCAAATCATCTTTCTACCAAATCCAATCCTATGAGAGAGAGTTGAGTGTTGGGGAGACTATCATTTGAAGCACAAGAGCAAGGAGTTCATCATCAACACACTATCTATTACCTTTTGGAGAGTGGTATCTCCTAGATTGGTTAGGTGTCACTTGGGAGCCTCCGGCAAGATTGTGGAGTTGAACCAAGGAGTTTGTACGGGCAAGGAGATCGCCTACTTCGTGAAGATCTACCCTAGTGAGGCAAGTCCTTCGTGGGCGATGGCCATGGTGGGATAGACAAGGTTGCTTCTTCGTGGACCCTTCGTGGGTGGAGCCCTCCGTGGACTCGCGCAACCGTTACCCTTCGTGGGTTGAAGTCTCCATCAACGTGGATGTACAATAGCACCACGTATCGGAACCACACCAAAAATCTCCATGTCTACATTGCGTTTGCTCCCTCCAAACTCCTCCCTTTACCTTCATATGCAATTGTTTTACATTCCGCTGATATACTCTTAGAATTGCATGTGTAGGTTGATTACTTGAATTGTGCTAAGTTGCTAAAATCTGCCAAGACTTAAAATTGGGAAAATGCTAGATTTTTATTTGGTCAAGTAGTCGATGTTGGGGAACGTAGTAATTTCAAAAATTTCCTACGCACAAGCAGGATCATGGTGATGCATAGCAACGAGAGGGGAGAGTGTTGTCTACGTACCCTCATAGACCGTAAGCGGAAGCGTTATATCAACGCGGTTGATGCAGTCGTACGTCTTCACGATCTGACCGATCCAAGTACCGAAAGCACGGCACCTCCGAGTTCTACACACGTTCGGCACGGTGACATCCTCGCCTTCTCGATCCAGCAAGAGGGGTGAAGTAGTAGATGAGTCCCGACAGCACGACGACGTGGTGACGGTGTTGGTGAAGAACAATCTCCACAGGGCTTCGCCTAAGCACTATGAAAACTATGACGGAGGATAAACTAGAGGGGTCTTGGGTGCTAGCCCTGCCCCTCTATTTATATGTTGAGCCTTGGGGTCGAAACTTGGAGTAAAAGCCTCCACAAAGTCGGTTTCACCCGAAAGGCAAGAGTCCTTCTCGGACTCCAGGGCCAGACGCCAGGGACCCTGGCGTCTGGCCCCTGGACTCCGCAAAACTTCCTTTTGCGCTTTCCAAAAACCTTGTGGGCTTTCCCCTTTGGCCCAGATAAAGTGTTCTCATGCCCAAACATTTCAGGAAACATCCGGAACCCCTTCCGTTGAATTCCGGAACCCTTTACGGAGATCGAACACTACTATCCACATATCAATCTTTACTTCCGGACCATTCCGGAGTTCCTTGTCATATCCGTGATCTCATCCGAAACTCCGAACGACATTCGGTCACCAACATACATAACTCATAGTACTATATCGTCAATGAACGTTAAGCGTGCGGACCCTATGGGTTCAAGAACTATGTAGACATGACCGAGACACCTCTCTGGTCAATAACCAATAGCGGGACCTGGATGCCCATATTGGCTCCTACATATTCTACGAAGATCTTTATCGTCAGACCGCATAACAACATAGATTCGATCTCATCGGTATTGTCCACATATTTGGCCTACTGTTCCCTTTTGTCATCGTATGTATCTTACCCGAGATCGATCTCGGTATCTCAATACCTAAGTTCCATCTCGTTTTACCAGCAGTCTCTTTACTCGTTCCGTAATACATCATCCCGCAACTAACTCATTAGTTGCAATGCTTGCAAGGCTTATAGTGATGTGCATTACCGAGTGGGCCCAGAGATACCTCTCCGACAACAATCGGAGTGACAAATCCTAATCTCGGAATACGCCAACCCAACAAGTACCTTCGGAGACACCTGTAGAGCACCTTTATAATCACCCAGTTACGTTGTGACGTTTGGTGGCACGCAAAGTGTTCCTCCGGTAAACGGGAGTTGCATAATCTCATAGTCATAGGGACATGTATAAGTCATGAAGAAATCAATAGCAACAAACTAAACGATCAAGTGATTAGCTAACGGAATGGGTCAAGTCAGTCACATCATTCTCCTAATGATGTGATCCTGTTAATCAAATGACAACTCATTGTCTATGGTTAGGAAACTTAACCATCTTTGATCAACGAGCTAGTCAAATAGAGGCATACTAGTGACACTCTGTTTGTCTATGTATTCACACATGTATTATGTTTCCGGTTAATACAATTCTAGCATGAATAATAAACATTTATCATGAAATAAGGAAATAAACAATAACTTTATTATTGCCTCTAGGGCATATTTCCATCAGTCTCCCACTTGCACTACAGTCAATAATCTAGATCGCATCGCCATGTGATTTAACATCAATAGTTCACATCACCATGTGATTAATACCCATAGTTCACATCATCATGTGACCAACACCCAAAGGGTTTACTAGAGTCAATAATCTAGTTCACATCGCTATGTGATTAACACACAAAGAGTACTAAGGTGTGATCATGTTTTGCTTTGTGAGAGAAGTTTAGTCAATGGGTCTGCAACATTCAGATCCGTATGTATTTTGCAAATTTCTATGTCAACAATGCTCTGCACGGAGCTACTCTAGCTAATTGGTCCCACTTTCAATACGTATCCAGATTGAGACTTAGAGTCATCTGGATCAGTGTCAAAATTTGCATCGACATAACCTTTTACGACGAACCTTTTTGTCACTTTCATAACCGAGAAACATATCCTTATTTCACTAAGGATAATTTTGACCACTGTCCAGTGATCTACTCCTAGATCACTATTGTACTCCCTTGCCAAAAATAGTGTAGGATATACAATAGATCTGGTACATAGCATGGCATATTTTATAGAACCTATGGCCAAGGCATAGGGAATGACTTTCATTCTCTTTCTATCTTTTGCCGTGGTCGGGCTTTGAGTCTTACTCAGTTTCACACCTTGTAACACAGGCAAGAACTCTTTCTTTGACTGTTCCATTTTGAACTACTTCAAAATCTTGTCAAGGTATGTACTCATTGAAAAACTTATCAAACATCTTGATCTATCTCTATAGATCTTGATGCTCAATATGTAAGCAGTTTCACCGAGGTCTTTCTTTAAAAAACTCTTTTCAAATATTCCTTATGCTTTGCAGAATAATTCTACATTATCTCCGATCAACAATATGTCATTCACATATACTTATCATAAATGTTGTAGTGCTCCCACTCACTTTCTTGTAAATACAGGCTTCACCGCAAGTCTGTATAAAACTATATGCTTTAATCAACTTATCAAAGCGTATATTCCAACTCTGAGATGCTTGCACCAGTCCATAGATGGATCGCTGGAGCTTGCATATTTTGTTAGCACCTTCAGGATTGACAAAACCTTCTGGTTGCATCATATACAACTCTTCTTAAATAAATCCATTAAGGAATGCAGTTTTGTTTATCCATTTGCCAGATTTCATAAAATGCGGCAATTGCTAACATGATTCGGACAGACTTAAGCATAGATACGAGTGAGAAACTCTCATCGTAGTCAATACCTTGAACTTGTCGAAAACCTTTTTGCAACAATTCTAGTTTTGTAGATAGTAACACCACTATCAGCGTCCGTCTTCCTCTTGAAGATCCATTTAATCTCAATGGCTCGCCGATCATTGGGAAAGTCAATCAAAGTCCATACTTTGTTCTCATACATGGATTTCATCTCAGATTTCATGGTCTCAAGCCATTTCGTGGAATCTGGGCTCATCATCGCTTCCTCATAGTTCGTAGGGTCGTCATGGTCAAGTAACATGACCTCCAGAACAGGATTACCGTACCACTCTGGTGCGGATCTCACTCTGGTTTACCTACGAGGTTCAGTAGTAACTTGATCTGAAGTTACATGATCATCATCATTAGCTTCCTCACTAATTGGTGTAGTAGTCACAGGAACAGATTTCTGTGATGAACTACTTTCCAATAAGGGAGCTGTCGGGGATATACCCCGCGACGTAAACCGGCCGAAAGTATAACCCGACCGGACTTGGCGTTTCATTGGTAACCCGCCAGAAGATTGGCGACTTACGTGTCTGGTGGTTCACTGGTATGATGATTCACGAACCTGAAGACTCATTGGTGACCCAACGCGTGTTTCAGATGGATGACAAGGCCCAAGGCCCAGAAGGCCGGCTCATGTTATGGTGGGCCGGTTTACGAGGAAAAGCGTGAGGAACATTTATCTTACAAGGAGTTAAGACCTGGACTTGTATCCGGTTTGTATTAGAAGGTAGGTTAGTCCTAGTCCTAATAGGACTCCACATGTAACCCGCGCCTCTAACTTATATAAGGAGGGGCAGGGCTCCCCAAAGAGGGACAAGCAACAAGCAAGAAGATAATCTCTAGGGCCAGGCACAACTAGGAGAGCCGGTTCACGGCGGCTCCCCCATGATCATAATGAAACCTAGCCACAGACAGCATGTAGGGCTATTACGGATAATGTTTCCCGGGGCCCGAAGCTGTCTAAACCCTTGTCTTGTGTTGCGTCTCTCGATTCCGCTCAACACCTTTCAAGCTACCATATAGATGCGTTGGCCTCACGACTAAGTCCTCACACTAGGACATCTGCCGTGACAATTCCACGACAGTTGGCGCCCACCGTGGGGCTGGCACACGGTGGTGTTGAGTTCTTGGAGGGCGTTATCCCATGGACCGAGAAGTTCCGCCCAGCCCATTGAAGAGTTCCGGCCGGTTCGCAAAAGAGTTCCCACCGGCTCGAGAAAAGGTTCCATCCGAATCACCAAAATGTTCTGCCGGCTCGTCGAAAGGTTCTAGCCAGATTATTGAAAAGTTCGAGCACTTCGACATAAGGTTCCATCTGAATCACCAAAAGGTTCCGTCGGCTCGTCGGAAGGTTCTAGCCGGATTATTGAAAAGTTCCGAGCACTTCGACATAAGGTTCCGTCTGAATCACCAAAAGGTTCCGATTGCCTCGACGAAAAATTCTGTCCGAATTGACAAAGGGTTCCAACCGAATCGCTGAAAGGTTCCGTCCGAGTCGATAAACAGTTCTGACTTAGATTACGAAATATTCCGATCGGATTATCAGAAAGTTCCGGTTCAAAAGTTCTGGATTATCAAGAGGTTCCAGTTCAAAGGTTCCGGATTATCAAAAGTTCCGACCGGATTATCAAGAGGTTCCAGTTCAAAAGTTCCGGATTATCAAAAGTTTCGGCCGAATTATCAAGAAGTTCCGGTTCAAAAAGTTCCGGTCGAGTTATGCGGAGACCTCACGCACTAGAAGACACAGAGCCAATCAACTCTTCCGTCAAAAACAAAAGCAGCACTATGCATTATCCAGCGTCAGCATCCGGCAAAAAATATCAGGTATTATTTTTCTATGTATTTTATCAGTACATGTTAATTCATCCGACAACAATTACTCTGATCTGTAATATTTTTACGCAGGGCAACTATTAAAAAAACGGGGGCGAGGGTATACCACGGATGCATGTTCGGTTGTGCCGCATGGCTTCACGGACACGCGTGTCATGGTCCGGTTTACATCAACGCACCGGCCGACTCGCCCATCCGCGCTGCATTACAGCGCCACAGACGGCTCGCCCGCCCTCGCGACCGGTTCACGCGTCCGCATTGGCTTACAATGAGGAGGACAATTTGCTCGTCCGCACCGGCTTATAAATGTCGCGGCCGATTCGTGTGTCTGCTCCCGCGGCCGATTCACCCCGAGGGATTTCAGTTTCACCTAGTGATCATCAACTTCATGGCGGATTATTTTTCGGCCTAAACACATCAGGTGATGTCCATCTAAAATATATTTTATTAGTACATATTATTTTTGTCAAAGATCAGTTTATCTTTGCCTTGGTCTGCAATATTGTTTATGCAGGGTAATTATTCACTGCAAAAGCTATGGTTGTGTCATGGATGTATAACTCGCGCCACCATTATAAGGCGCTAGTTGTTGGGTTTCGTAGTAATTTCAAAAAATTTCCTACGCACACGCAAGATCATGGTGATGCACAGCAACGAGAGGGGAGAGTGTTGTCTACGTACCCACGCAGACCGACTGCGGAAGCGTTGACACAACGTAGAGGAAGTAGTCGTACGTCTTCCCGATCCGACCGATCCAAGCACCGTTACTCCGGCACCTCCGAGTTCTTAGCACACGTACAGCTCGATGACGCTCCCCGGGCTCCGATCCAGCAAAGCTTCGGGGATGAGTTCCGTCAGCACGACGGCGTGGTGACGATGATGATGTTCTACCGACGCAGGGCTTCGCCTAAGCACTACAACGGTATGACCGAGGTGGAATATGGTGGCAGGGGGCACCGCACATGGCTAAGGACGATCACGTGGATCAACTTGTGTGTCTATGGGGTGCCCCTGCCCCCGTATATAAAGGAGTTGAGGAGGGGAGGGCCGACCCTCTCTATGGCGCGCCCTGGGGAGTCCTACTCCCACCGGGAGTAGGATTCCCCCTTTCCTAGTCCAACTAGGAGTCCTTCCATGTATTAGGAGTAGGAGTCAAGGCAAGGGAAAAGAGGAGAGAAGGAAGGAGGGGGCGCAGCCCTTCCCCCTAGTCCAATTCAGACTAGGCCATGGGGGGGGGGGGGCGCCCAACTTCTCCTATCTCTTTCCCCTAAAGCCCAATAAGGCCCATATACTCCCCGGCGAATTCCCGTAACTCTCCGGTACTCCGAAAAATACTCGGATCACTCGGAACCTTTCAGATGTCCGAATATAGTCGTTCAATATATCGATTTTTACGTCTCGACCATTTCGAGACTCCTCGTCATGTCCCCGATCTCATCCGGGACTCCGAACTCCTTCGGTACATCAAAACTCATAATATAACTATCATCGAAACCTTAAGCGTGCGGACCCTACGGTTCGAGAACAATGTAGACATGACCGAGACACGTCTCCGGTCAATAACCAATAGCGAGACCTGGATGCCCATATTGGCTCCTACATATTCTACGAAGATCTTTATCGGTCAGACCGCATAACAACATACGTTGTTCCCTTTGTCATCGGTATGTTACTTGCCCGAGATTCGATCGTCGGTATCCAATACCTAGTTCAATCTCGTTACCGGCAAGTCTATTTACTCGTTCCGTAATACATCATCTCGCAACTAACTCATTAGTTGCAATGCTTGCAAGGCTTATGTGATGTGCATTACCGAGAGG
>NC_053023.1:618102849-618123852 GCF_003073215.2 Triticum urartu
TGTGGCATTTCTTTTAAAGCCCTTTCTGTGATGTCGCTTAGACGTCCGACTGTGGCATTTCTTTTAAAGCCCTTTCTGTGATGTCGCTTAGACGTCCGACTGTGGCATTTCTTTTAAAGCCTTTTTGTGATGTCGCTTAGACGTCCGACTGTGGCATTTCTTTTAAAGCCCTTTATGTGGTGTCGCTAAGACGCCCGACTGTGGCTTCCTTTTCTTATATTTATTTGTCCACCCTTCGAGGCGTCGCTTCAGACACCCGATCGGTTTTCATTTATGTTTTGTTGGGATTTCAGGCGGACTACCGCCGTTTCCCTTTTCCTTACTTCGTTATGCTAATTTTTGAATGTACATTTGTGACTTAATCGTGGCGCATTCATGCATGCATTTGTTATATCTTACGTCCGAACTATCTTGCGAGTACTTTCAAAGTACTCACTGGCTTGTTGATTTGGCCATATGCTGACGAAGGCGATCTCATGGATGAAGAGTTCGATAGCGAGTCCGACGCCTAGAGGAATCCCAGTCAGTCTCGTGTGACCCTGGATTTGGTCACTGTATTATATCCGCTTCCGCTACCAAATAAATTCATCGAGCCTCACCTCGACACTCGATGAGATGCCAGTTTTAGAGTCATGTATCTCGCTCCCCGCTGTGTTTTTCCACCACCGCCCTATCCTCGAGTCAGTAGTATGCCTCCACACCACTGTGTCATGTCCGCCATTATGTATAATTATTGGCGTGCTTGTAATAATTTGGTTGAGCACCCGTAGCTCGACCCTGTAATATATTTTATGCTACTGGCATATTGTATCAAGAATTTGTCTACCGGTAAGGAGATTTTTTCTCATACTGGACTCAAAAGATTGGTTTCTCAATAAATATTTTTATTGGAAAACCGGTCGTGACAGCCGCCTGACCCCGACGCGGCCGGGTGATGAAACAGAGGCAAGACAAGTCCAACGTCGAGCCGGAGCATACACAATCGTCAACAGAGAACTAGTCAAGCGCAGTGCCACTGGAATCCTCCAAAGGTGCGTCGAGCAAGAGAAGGGCATTGCAATCCTCAGAGACATTCACCAAGGAGAATGCGGCCACCATGCGGCCTCAAGATCACTTGTCGCCAAAGCCTTCCGCCATGGTTTCTTCTGGCCGACTGCTTTGGATGACGCCAAAGAATTAGTTAAATACTGCAAGGGGTGCCAACTCTTCAGCTCCAAGCAACACATGCCGGCTTCGGCACTCAAGACCATTCCCCTCACTTGGCCCTTCGCCGTTTGGGGACTGGACATGGTGGGCCCATTCAAGACGGCGCGCGGCGGCATGACGCATTTGCTCGTCGCCATGGATAAATTCACCAAGTGGATTGAGGCAAAGCCGATCAAGAAGCTGAATGGGCCGACTGCTGTGACATTCATCACAGACATAACAACTCGGTACGGCGTGCCACACATCATCATCACCGACAGTGGCACGAATTTTGCCAAAGGAGCCTTGGCACGTTTCTGCGCAGCCCAAGGTATTCGGCTAGACTTAGCGTCCGTCACCCACCCGCAGTCAAACGGCCAGGTCGAGCGAGCCAACGGCCTCATCCTCTGCGGCATCAGGCCCCGACTGGTCGTACCTCTGGAGCGTTCAGCCGGCTGTTGGCTCGATGAGCTGCCGGCTGTCCTCTGGAGTCTGCGCACTATGCCAAACAAGTCAACCGGCTTCACCCCTTTCTTCATTGTGTATGGTGCCGAGGCGGTCATCCCAACTGACATCGAGTTCGACTCGCCTCGAGTAACCATGTACACGGAAGCGGAGGCTAAGGAAGCACGAGAAGACAGCGTCGACTTGCTGGAAGAAAGCTGGCTGTTAGCCCTCAGCCGGTCTGCCATCTACCAGCAGGGTCTGCGCCGCTACCACAGCCGGAAGGTTAGTCCAAGATCTTTCCAAGAGGGTGATCTTGTGCTCCGGCTGATCCAGCGAACAGCGGGCCAGCACAAGCTCTCGGCCCCTTGGGAAGGCCCCTTCGTCATCAGCAGAGCTCTAGGCAACGACTCCTACTACCTGATCGACGCACAGAAGCCGAAGGCACGCAAGAGAGACGACTCCAGCAAGGAGTCGGAACGACCATGGAATGCCAACCTCCTTCGAAGATTTTACAGTTGAAATGCAGTATGTATCACGCTAACTTTTGTATTAAGTACGAGACAACAGGACCCCCGAGGAGGGCTCGGGGACTGCCATCCCTTATCTATGAATGAAAAGTATCATGCTTATGACCTTGTCATTTCATTTGCTTGTTCCGTCCGGCACCGGGTTCGACTAGTCGGCTCGGGGACTGGCCGACTGGAGTTATATTAGAAGTCCTACGCGCAGTCAGACAAGTAGTGTGCCGGCTCCCAAGCTTTCTCTTGCCAAAAAGTCGCAGTTCGAAGAACCGGCTGTCCGGCTGGCAAGAGTTAAAGGCAGGAACGGGCGCCCACACGAAAAATGGCTAGGGACTAACGGACTAATATAACAAAAGCCGGTTTTTTCTCCCACCGCCGACTGGCTACCAGAGTAGCCGGCCGGCCGATTTCCATTCACTTCACTTCAATCCAAGAAAGCTCAAGTACTTGCCTCCCCAAAGAGGGAAGGCGGCAAAGGAAAAGGCCTAAGGATAAAAAGCATACGCGAATGGAAACCAAACATGCACATAACAATATTTACATAAAAGACCTCCGAGAGGCCAGCATTCAACATAGTTTGGATACACCCCTAGTGGGTGTAACTGCGAAAACTTAATGAAGATTGTTCAAAAGACTACAAGCAGGAAAAATAAGGACGGCAGGTCAGGCTGGCGGAGCGACTGACGAGCCGGGCTGGTTGGCGGAGACGGTTGTGCCGGCTGAAGGAGCGGCCGGCTGACGAACTTCGGCTTGGTCACCGCCTCTCGCAGAGGGTGCGCTTCCACGCGCCTCGTTGCTGGAGGCACGGTCGTCCTGAGGTCGGCCGGTTGTTCCACCAGCCGGCTCGACGTCTTCGCCGTCCTCCTCTTCGTCCTCCTCGCCCTCGTCGCTGGAGGCGATCTCCTCTGCCGAGTCCTCGCCCACCGCCGGGTTCAGCCCGAACCACTCCTCCGGCTGGGCAACACCGTCATCATCGATTTCGGGTGCAAAAACGCTGATGTCGGTGCACTCGGCGATCGTCGAAGCTCGCTGGGCGATAGCCGGCCTCACCTCCTCCAGCTCCGCGTCGGCCTCCATCCGCCAAGTGCGCAGCTGGTCTAGGCTCAGCCCTGGGTACCAAGCCCGAACGAACTCCAACGCCCGCCCGGCTCCAAGGCGGGCCACCGACGCCTTCCAAGCCTCAAAGCGACCGACTGCGACCTCCAGCCAGTCGGCAGTCCGGCTTGGGATGCGGGGGATCGTCTCACCGGGCCATAGGGCGGCCAACACTTGCGCCCCGGCACGTTGGAGCCGGCGAAGCATCTGATGAGCCGGCTGCAATCGCGCCTGGACAGCCAAGAGCTGCTCCTCAAGCGTCCGGTTCGCATCCGGCGCGATGTTGGCCCCCGCCTGACGGCGCGCCTCGCGATGGGCATCGATGCTTTGGGTGGCGAAGGCGGAATAGCCAGGGAAGTAGTCTGCACAAAAAAAAATTAATAAGCAGTAGCACAAGTTAAGCCAAAAACCCAGGCGGCAAGGGGCAGGAGAGGAGCGAGGAAGGCGGCTTACCGTCGATCAAGTCCTCGATGCGGCCGAAGCCTTCATCCAGTGCTCGCCGGGTCTCAGCCCAGCTCGCCGCCTCGGTCTCAAACTCTGCCTTCAGGGCGGCCTCGCCATCCTGTGCCTTCTGCAGGTCCGCCTTGTGGCTCTTCTCTTGGTCGGCCAGCTTCTTGGCTAGGCGATCACGCTCCTGGACCAAGGCAACGTACTCGGCGTCCTTGGTATGAAGGGCGGCCTTCGCTTCGCCGAGCTCCTTCCTCAAGTCGGCGTTGGCCCTTGAAGACAAAGAAAAAGAAAAACCAATAAGGAAAAAGTCGTCAAGGAAGATCCAACCCGACTGCTCAGCAGTCGGCCCGAATCTCAGGGACTACACCCAGTGGGTGCGCTGACGCGCCCCCACAGGAGACGGACAAGATCAAGTACTTACTTCGGCTGTCGGCCAGGTCGTCGGTCCTCCGGCTCAACTCCCGAGCCTGGGAGTTGAAGGCGGCAGCACGAGAGTTGTGATATTCCTGGAAGTTCAGACAAGAAGCAAAGATAAGGTAGCCGTCAAGAAAGATCCGACCTGACTGCGCAGCAGTCGGCCCGAATCTCGGGGACTACACCCAGTGGGTACGCTGACGCGCCCCCACGAAAGAAATCAAGAGATCAAAGCGGCCAAGGATGAAGGACTCACCCGGATGGTGGCTCGCGTCGACAGGAACTCCTGGGTGAACAGTTGCAGCAGGGCGGCCTGAGCTTGAAGCCGGCTCCGGACCCCTTGAGCCACCACATTCAGCTCGCCAGTCCCCCCGCTGGGAGTCCACTCGGACATGGCAGTACTGGCCGCCTCCAGATCTCCCGCTGACTGGCCTGCACCCGCGACTCGGCGCGACTCCGGCGGAGCGGTGCCTCCCCCTGCGTACCGGTGTGTCACCGGCTGCATCTCGAGGCCGGCTCTGTTCTCTGGCTCAGCCCCGGCCGGCTCCTCTAGCGCTGCTGACGACTGGCCGCCTTGGCCCGCTCTGGTTGGCGCTGCTGGCGGTGCTCTCCTCACGAAGGCCACGGGGTCCTCCCCCCTCTCCATCAGCGGCGGGTCTTGGACGATTTCCTCCGCCAAGGGCAATGGGGTGTCTGGGGCCACGGCTCGGAGAGGAATGGCGAGCAGCGGAGGCTGGTTGCGCGAGCCCTCCGCCTCCGTCTCCACGGTCGCCGCCTCCGCTAGGGCCTTGACTGCCGTGTCGGCCTGCTCCTTCGATGCCTAGGCGGCCGCTCTTTCCGCCGCCTTGCACTCCTCCCGCGCCTAACGGGCGTTCCGCTCTGTGGCCTCCCTGAGGTCGGCGCGGGGGTCCACGCGGCGGGAGCTCAAAGACCCTCCAGCCGGCCCCACTACGGAGCCGCCCAGACCCCGCTCAAGGGAAAGCGGTGCCCTGGCCAGCAAGCGGGATAGGGTCAAGAAGAATTTTCGAACAAAAGAGAACGATGAAAAGCATGCGACAGGGCAATTGACGACTTACGCTGAGACCGCCTGAGGCTGCTTCACCGCCTTGCGGAAGCAGGCCGCTTTTGCAGCCGCCTCATCTCGCTTGGACGCCGCGGTGGAGGCTTTGGACTTCTTCGGCCGACTGCCGAAGAGGCCCGAGGCGGCCCGGCGCTTCTGTGCACCACCGCCGGCAGCCAGCGCGATGGACGAGCCCGCGCCCTGTTGGTCGGCCGCCGGCTGGCGACGCGGGGCGACTTCGACTTCAGCATCATCCGGCCAGTCCTCGAAGCTGGCGGTAAGCCTTGAGCCCCCGGGCTCGGCGTCGTCCCCCACGACTGTGTCTTCCATGGTGGCCGCCCCCAAATCCGGGTCGTCGACATCGTCCGCCGTGCAGTCGGGGGCATACTGGCGTTCTATCCTCGCTGCTCTGGTCGTCGGCGGGAGAAGGGGGTTCTGCTAAGAAGAACCGACTGATCAGAAGCTGGCCATCATAAAGCCGGCTACCAACGAAAAGAAGGGAGAGAAGAAAGCCTACCACGGGCGGAGGGTTGGCGTGAGAATACGGCACCTTGCCGTATCGCCAGTCCTCGGCGAGCTTGCAGTTGGAGATATAGTTTACCATGTATGATACCTCCGCATAAGGCATCTCCCTGGTGCTCAGCCGGCTTGGGTCGAAGCGGCCGCTCATCTGGCACATCATGTGGGGCCGGCTTTGGAGAGGAGATATCTGGCGCTCCACGAAGGCGGCCACCAAGTCGGCCCCGCTCAGGTTTTCTGACTGGATCATCACCCGAAGCTGGGAGACGGCGGCGTTCCTGGCCTGAGACAGAGACCGGGACCGGAAACTCCATGAGGGCTGCCTCCCAGCCGGCGGGCCGGCTACGTAAGCCGGCAGGTTGACGTGGTTTCCTTGCTCGGCGACGTTCTTCACGTAGAAGTATGACTTCTACCAGATCTTCACCGACTGGATCAGGGGGATGGGCGGGAACGGGTTGTTCTCACCCGCCCTCCACATGGCGATGAAGGCCCCGCAGGGGGCGGGCACACCGGCGACGACGGTGCCGAGTTTGCTCTGGAAGAACTCCCCCCAGAGCTCTAGCGTGGGGAGCAGCCCCAAGAAACCTTCGCAGAGGGAGACGAAGGCCGACAGTAGCATCACCGCATTGGGCGTGAGGTGATGCGGCTGAAGGTTGTAGAAATCGAGGAAGGAGCGCAGAAATCCGCTCGCCGAAAGGCCGAAGCCGCGCAGGAAGTGCGAGCGGAAGACGACCCGCTCGCCCTCCTCCGGCGCCGGCGAAATCTCCATCTTCGGCACCAGGCGGACCCGCACAAGGTTGGCGTCGGGCAGGCGCCGAGTCTGGCGGAGGAACTCAACGTGGTCCTCGTGGACGTTGGAGCCGTCCCACGAGCTCGATAGCGCCATGGGAGCGAGACGATGTGGAGGCGCGGCGGCGCTGAGAAGGGAGGCTGCGGCGCAACAAGAGGAAGAAACGAGGATGAGAAGGGGCGGAGCAAGAGAGAGCGTGCGAACCTCTGTCGCTCCCCCTCCTCCCCCTACTTATAGGCTCGTGTGGCGGAGCCGAGGAGGCGCGGCGTGGGGAAACGTGGGGATCGATCACGCCCACTCCCCCATGTCCCGCGCTTATTGCACCTTAACGGCGAAATAAAACCGCCACGAGAAGGCGAGCGGTCCATGTAGGCCACGGAAGATCCGCGCTCAGACCGAGGCTTGCGAGTGGCGGGCCCGGGCCTGCGGCGACGTCCCGTCGCGCGCATGCGTTGGCAGGATTTCCTTGCCACGTGGCCCACGTTCCTGCCTACGAGAACCAGAGCTCTCTGAAGTCGGCGTACACCAGCGAAGCCGGCTCTTCATGATGGGAAGCTGACCAAGCTTCTCGTCCCTTTGTCCGCCTTGGAGCTCGATCAGCTTCGGGGACTACTGTCGGAGTAAACGGCCATGGGTAGCCTAGCCGGCTTCCCCTGGCCCTTCTGAAAAAATTACGAGCCCGTCCGGCTCTCAAGAGCCCAAGGCGTGGGGCCGCCTTCCCCTTGCTGGCTGTCATCCAGGCCGGCTTTCGGAAGGCGGCTCGACTTTAGCCCTCATGAAGAAAGCCACGGGAGGGCCGACTTCGGGAAGCCGGCCGTGAGAAGGCCGACTCCAAGAAGCCGGCTCCCATAAAGCGGTCGAGACCGTACCCTCAAAGTTTGCAACCACCCCACAACGATGTGACGGGGCGTGGCTACAGTGGAGCCTGACACCCCCGAATCCCGGAGCACGCCTGGCACAGTGCACCGTACGGAGTGGGCATGATCCGTCCGGTGCGGCACTATTGCCATGTTGACCCTGGTGTCACCCACGATGAGCCGCCAGCGCGGCCCACAGATGGTGGGCCCCTTCGGGCAGAGAGACACCCGAAGGCGGCCACGCCTCCCCCCAGTCGGCCCAAGAAAGAGCCGGCTCCCCGCAGCCGGCTTGCCACCTCCCTCGAAGGAGACGCCCCATTAAGGAGACAAGACGCGGTGAGGCTACAGCGATCGCCTGACGGGCGGCGGCACTGTAGCCGCGCCTACCACGACGAAGCCTACGTCACCAAGATAGAGCAACACTAACCAGCCGCCGACCAGGCCCAGGACAGTGAGGCCTGCCTATCGACCAAGGAGGGGGCAGCCGGCGGGACCCACCAGTCGGCGGGCCCCAGCAGCCGGCGCGGAAGCCGGCGAGCGCAGTCACAGACGCCTGGGCCCCGCGCCCATTCGGATTACCATTGTACCCCCGGGGGGTAGGCCTATATAAACCCCCCGGGGCACCCATGCAAAGGGTTTGACCCCCTACTAGTCCTAGACACCACACAAGAAGAAGAAGCAGGCTAGCCGTGCCCTTCTTCCTCCTCCCACCGAACAGCTCAAGGAGCATTGTGTAGCTACTTGCCCATCTAGTGATCATGCGGAGACCCCGCAGAGCAGCAGTAGGGGTGTTATCTCCACGGAGAGCCCCGAAGCTGGGTAAGATCCGCCGGCGTGCATGTCTTCGCCTTATTCCGTTTCCAGGCACCGGCGATGTCTTACTGGCTCCCACAATGATAAGCCACCCATTGGCATATGTCGCACCTACCACCCGACAGATTCTAACACCCATGTTTTGCTCGTGGAAGAGGCTTAGTCAACGGATCTGCTACATTCAGATCCGTATGTATCTTGCAAATCTCTATGTCTCCCACCTGGACTAGATCCCGGATGGAATTGAAGCGTCTTTTGATGTGCTTGGTTCTTTTGTGAAATCTGGATTCCTTCGCCAAGGCAATTGCACCAGTATTGTCACAAAAGATTTTCATTGGACCCGATCCACTAGGTATGACACCTAGATCGGATATGAATTCCTTCATCCAGACTCCTTCGTTTGCTGCTTCCAAAGCAGCTATGTACTCCGCTTCACATGTAGATCCCGCCACGATGCTTTGTTTAGAACTGCACCAACTGACAGCTCCACCGTTTAATGTAAACACGTATCCGGTTTGCGATTTAGAATCGCCTGGATCAGTGTCAAAGCTTGCATCCATGTAACCGTTTACGATGAGCTCTTTGTCACCTCCATATACGAGAAACATATCCTTAGTCCTTTTAAGGTACTTCAGGATGTTCTTGACCGCTGTCCAGTGATCCACTCCTGGATTACTTTGGTACCTCCCTGCTAGACTTATAGCAGGGCACACATCAGGTCTGGTACACAGCATTGCATACATGATAGAGCCTATGGCTGAAGCATAGGGAACATCTTTCATTTTCTCTCTATCTTCTGCAGTGGTCGAGCATTGAGTCTTACTCAACTTCACACCTTGTAACACAAGCAAGAACCCTTTCTTTGCTTGATCCATTATGAACTTCTTCAAAACTTTGTCAAGGTATGTGCTTTGTGAAAGTCCAATTAAGCGTCTTGATCTATCTCTATAGATCTTAATGCCTAATATGTAAGCAGCTTCACCGAGGTCTTTCATTGAAAAACTCTTATTCAAGTATCCCTTTATGCTATCCAGAAATTCTATATCATTTCCAATCAGTAATATGTCATCCACATATAATATCAGAAATGCTACAGAGCTCCCACTCACTTTCTTGTAAATACAGACTTCTCCAAAAGTCTGTATAAAACCAAATGCTTTGATCACACTATCAAAGCGTTTATTCCAACTCCGAGAGGCTTGCACCAGTCCATAAATGGATCACTGGAGCTTGCACACTTTGTTAGCTCCCTTTGGATCGACAAAACCTTCTGGTTGCATCATATACAACTCTTCTTCCAAAAATCCATTCAGGAATGCAGTTTTGACATCCATTTGCCAAATTTCATAATCATAAAATGCGGCAATTGCTAACATGATTCGGACAGACTTAAGCATCGCTACGGGTGAGAAGGTCTCATCGTAGTCAATCCCTTGAACTTGTCAAAAACCTTTCGCAACAAGTCGAGCTTTGTAGACAGTAACATTACCGTTAGTGTCAGTCTTCTTCTTGAAGATCCATTTATTCTCAATTGCTTGCCGATCAACGGCAAGTCAACCAAAGTCCACATTTTGTTCTCATACATGGATCCCATCTCAGATTTCATGGCTTCTAGCCATTTTACGGAATCTGGGCTCACCATCGCTTCTTCATAGTTCGTAGGTTCATCATGATCTAGTAGCATGACTTCCAGAACAGGATTACCATACCACCCTGGTGCGGATCTTACTCTGGTTGATCTACGAGGTTCGGTAGTAACTTGATCTGAAGTTTCAAGATCATTTTCATTAGCTTCGTCACTAATTGGTGTAGGTGTCACAGAAACCGGTTTCTGTGATGTACTACTTTCCAATAAGGGAGCAGGTACAGTTACCTCATCAAGTTCTACTTTTCTCACACTCACTTCTTTCGAGAGAAACTCCTTCTCTAGAACGGATCCATTCTCAGCAACGAATATCTTGCCTTCGGATTTGTGATAGAAGGTGTACCCAACATTTTCTTTTGGGTATCCTATGAAGACGCACTTCTCTGATTTGGGTTTGAGCTTATCAGGTTGAAACTTTTTCACATAAGCATTGCAACCTCAAACTTTAAGAAATGACAGCTTAGGTTTCTTGCCAAACCATAGTTCATACGGTGTCGTCTCAACGGATTTAGATGGTGCCCTATTTAACATGAATGCAGTTGTCTCTAATGCATAACCCCAAAACGATAGTGGTAGATCGGTAAGAGACATCATAGATCGCACCATATCTAATAAAGTACGGTTATGACGGTCGGACACACCATTACACTGTGGTGTTCCAGGTGGCGTGAGTAGTGAAACTATTTCACATTGTTTTAACTAAAGGCCAAACTCTTAACTCAAATATTTTACCTCTGCGATCATATCGTAGAAACTTTTATTTTCTTGTTACGATGATTCTCCACTTCACTCTGAAATTCTTTGAACTTTTTAAATGTTTCAGACTTGTGTTTCATTAAGTAGATATACTCATATCTGCTCAAATCATCTGTGAAGGTCAGAAAATAACGATACTTGCCGTGAGCCTTAACACTCATCGAACCGCATACATCAGTATGTATTATTTCCAATAAGTCAGTTGCTCACTCCATTGTTCCGGAGAACAGAGTCTTAGTCATCTTGCCCATGAGACATGGTTCGCAAGCATCAAGTGATTCATAATCAAGTGATTCCAAAAGTCCATCAGCATGGAGTTTCTTCATGCGCTTTACACCAATATGACCTAAACGGCAGTGCCACAAATAAGTTGCACTATCATTATTAACTTTGCATCTTTTGGTTTCAATATTATGAATATGTGTATCACTATGATCGAGATCCAACGAACCATTTTCATTGGGTGTGTAACCATATAAGGTTTTATTCATGTAAACAGAACAACAATTTATTCTCTTACTTAAATGAATAACTGTATTGCAATAAACATGATCAAATCATATTCATGCTCAACGCAAACACCAAATAACACTTATTTAGGTTCAACACTAATCCCGAAAGTATAGGGAGTGTGCGATGATGATCATATCAATCTTGGAACCACTTCCAACACACATCGTCACTTCACCCTTAACTAGTCTATGTTCATTCTGCAACTCCCGTTTCGAGTTACTACTCTTAGCAACTGAACCAGTATCAAATACTGAGGGGTTGCTACGAACACTAGTAAAATACACAGCAATAATCTGTATATCAAATATACCTTTATTCACTTTGCCATCCTTCTTATCTGCCAAATACTTGGGGCAGTTCCGCTTCCAATGACCAGTCCCTTTGCAGTAGAAGCACTTAGTCTCAGGCTTAGGACCAGACTTGGGTTTCTTCACTTGAGCAGCAACTTGCTTGCCGTTCTTCTTGAAGTTTCCCTTCTTCCCTTTGCCCTTTTCTTGAAACTAGTTGTCTTGTCTACCATCAACACTTGATATTATTCTTGATTTCTACCTTCGTTGATTTCAGCATTACGAAGAGCTTGGGAATTGTTTCCGTTATCCCTTGCATATCATAGTTCATCACGAAGTTCTACTAACTTGGTGATGGTGACTAGAGAATTCTATCAATCACTATCTTATCTGGAAGATTAATTCTCACTTGATTCAAGCGATTGCAGTACCCAGACAATCTGAGCACATGCTCACTGCTTGAGCTATTCTCCTCCATCTTTTTAGCTATAGAACTTGTTGGAGACTTCATATCTCTCAACTCGGGTATTTGCTTGAAATATTAACTTCAACTCCTGGAACATCTCATATGGTCCATGACATTCAAAATGTCTTTGAAGTCCCGATTCTAAGCCGTTAAGCATGGTGCACTAAACTATCAAGTAGTCATCATATTGAGCTAGCCAAACATTCATAACGTCTGCATCTACTCCTGCAATAGGTCTATCACCTAGCGGTGCGTCAAAGACATAATTCTTCTTTGCAGCAATGAGGATAATCCACAGATCACGGATCCAATCTGCATCATTGCTACTAACATTTTTCAACATAATTTTTCTCTAGGAACACAATAAACTGGGAGCAACATCACGAGCTATTGATCTACAACATAGATATGCTAATACTATCAGGACTAAGTTCATGATAAATTAAAGTTCAATTAATCATATTACTTAAGAACTCCCACTTAGACAGACATCCCTCTAATCTTCTAAGTGATCACGTGATCCATATCAACTAAACCATGTCCGATCATCACGTGAGATGGAGTAGTTTCAATGGTGAACATCACTATGTTGATCATATCTACTATATGATTCACGCTTGACCTTTCGGTCTCCGTGTTCCGAGGCCATATCTGTTATATGCTAGGCTCATCAAGTTTAATCTGAGTATTCCGCGTGTGCAACTGTTTTGCACCCGTTGTATTTGAACGTAGAGCCTATCACACCCGATCATCACGTGGTGTCTCAGCACGAAGAACTTTCGTAACGGTGCATACTTAGGGAGAACACTTATACTTTGATAACTTAGTGAGGGATCATCTTATAATGCTACCATCAATCAAAGCAAGATAAGATGCATAAAAGATAAACATCACATGCAATCAATATAAGTGATATGATATGGCCATCATCATCTTGTACTTGTGATCTCCATCTCCGAAGTACCGTCATGATCACCATCGTCACCGGCGCGACACCTTGATCTTATGCTTCCATGACTATCGCTACCGCTTAGTGATAAAGTAAAGCATTACAGCGCGATTGTATTTCATACAATAAAGCGACAACCATATGGCTCCTGCCAGTTGCCGATAACTCGGTTACAAAACATGATCATCTCATACAATAAAATTTAGCATCATGTCTTGACCATATCACATCACAACATGCCCTGCAAAAACAAGTTAGACGTCCTCTACTTTGTTGTTGCAAGTTTTACATGGCTGCTACGGGCTTAGTAAGAACCGTTCTTACCTACGCATCAAAACCACAACAATAGTTTGTCAAGTTGGTGCTGTTTTAACCTTCGTAAGGACCGGGCGTAGCCACACTTGGTTCAACTAAAATTGGAGAAACTGACACCCGCCAGCCACCTGTGTGCAAAGCACGTCGGTAGAACCAGTCTCGCATAAGAGTACGCGTAATGTCGGTCCGGGCCGCTTCATCCAACAATACCGCTGAACCAAAGTATGACATGTTGGTAAGCAGTATCACTTATATCGCCCACAACTCACTTGTGTTCTACTCGTGCACAACATCAACGCATAAAACCTAGGCTCGGATGCCACTGTTGGGGAACGTAGTAATTTCAAAAAAATTCCTACGCACACGCAAGATCATGGTGATGCATAGCAACGAGAGGGGAGAGTGTTGTCTACGTACCCTCATAGACCGGCAACGGAAGTGTTGACACAACGTAGAGGAAGTAGTCGTACGTCTTCCTGATCCGACCGATCCAAGTACCGAACGTACGGCACCTCCGAGTTCTGCACATGTTCAACTCGGTGACGTCCCTCGAGCTCCGACCCAGCAAAGTGTTGAGGGAGAGTTTCGTCAGCACGACGGCGTGATGACGGTGATGATGTTCTACCGATGCAGGACTTCGCCTAAGCACCGCTACGATATGACCGAGGTGGAATATGGTGGAAGGGGGCACCGCACACAGCTAAGGAACGATCACAAAGATCAACTTGTGTGTCCTAGGGTGCCCCCTTGCCCCCGTATATAAAGGAGGGAGAGGGGGAGGTGCGGCCGGCCCAAGGGGTGCGCCTGGAGGAGTCCTACTCCCCCTCTTGCCTTGTTGTAAAAGGAAGGGGGGAGGGAGAAAGAGGAAAGGGGGTGTAACGCCCTCGATGCGGCTATATCTCCCACGTGTCGAAGCACGACTTAGAGGCATAACCACATTGAAAGCAATTTCGCAAGTGAGGTAATCTTCACACAACCCATGTAATACATAAGGGAAAGAGATACATAGTTGGCTTACAATCGCGACTTCACACAATTACATGAATAAAGCATTACATCATCCAGATACAAACAAGGTCCGACTACGGAACCAAAATAAAAGAAGAACCCCAAATGCGACAAAGTCCCCGATCGACCCCAACTGGGCTCCACTACTGATCAACTGGAAATGGGACAACACAAAGGACAAGATCTTCATCGAGCTCCTCCTTGAGCTTGGTTGCGTCACCTGCTCTGTAACATCGGCACCTGCAAACTGGTTTTGGAAGTATCTGTGAGTCACGGGGACTCAGCAATCTCACACCCTCGCGATCAAGACTATTTAAGCTTATAGGAAGGGTAAAAGGTATGAGGTGGAGCTGTAGCAAGCGACTAGCATATATGGTGTCTAACATACGTAAAAGAGAGCGAGAAGAGAAGGCAAAGCACGATCGATAAACTATGATCAAGAAGTGATCCTAGAACAACCTACGTCAAACCTAACTCCAACACCGTGTTCACTTCTCAGACACCGCCGGAAAGAGACCATCACGGTTACACACGCGGTTGATTCATTTTAGTTAAGTTAAGGTTCAAGTTATCGACAACCGGACATTAACAAATTCCCATCTGCCCATAACCGCGGGCACGGCTTTCGAAAGTTCAAATCCCTGCAGGGGTGTCCCAACTTAGCACATGACAAGCTCTCACGGTCAACGAAGGAATAGACCTCCTCCCGAGACATTCCGATCAGACTCGGTATCCCGGTTCTTCAAGACACTTCGACAAGTTGAACAAATCCAGCAACACCGCCCGAATGTGCCGACAAATCCCGATAGGAGCTGCACATATCTCGTTCTCAGGGCACACTCAGATGAGCCAGACGTCGGGTAGGCCAGCCCAGAGTTGCCCCTGGTAGCCCCGGACATCGCTCGGTTGGACCAACACTCAGAGGAGCACTGGCTCGGGGGGTTAAAATAATGATGACCCTTGGGCGCGCGACCCCCAAGGGAAAAAAGGCTAGGCGGCGAATGGTAAAACCAATGTTGGGCATTGCTGGAAAAGCTTTAATCAAGGCGAACTATCAAGGGGTTCCCATTATTACCCAACCGCGTAAGGAACGCAAAATCCGGAACATAACACCGATATGACGGAAACTAGGGCGGCAAAAGTGGAACAAAACACCAGGCATAAGGCCGAGCCTTCCACCCTTTACCTAGTATATATATGCATTAAATAAATAAGATATATTGTGATATCCCAACAAGTAAACATGTTCCAATAAGGAACAACATCTCCATGTTCCAAACAGGAACAAACTTCAATCTTCACCTGCAACTAACAACGCTATAAGAGGGGCTGAGCAAAGCGGTAACATAGCCAAACAACGGTTTGCTAGGACAAGGTGGGTTAGAGGCTTGGTTCAACAATATGGGAGGCATGATAAGCAAGTGGTAGGTATCGCAGCATAGGCATAGCAAAAGAGCGAGCATCTAGCAAGCAAAGATAGAAGTGATTTCAAGGGTATGGTCATCTTGCCTGAAATCCCGCAAGGAAGAAGAACGAGTCCATGAAGAAGACAAACAGACGTAGTCGAACGGGTCCTCACAAACACGACGTTACCAGAACCAACCCGAAGAAGCAAACACCGAAAACAAGCACACAACATAGTAAACAACCAACACATGAACATGGTATGATATGCGGGATGCGGTATGCGATGCATATGCATGATTTACAAAGGAATGAATGAAACTGGCCTCAACTTGGAAATCCAAGGGTGCCAACTGGAAAGGTGAGATGAAATCGCTTGAAAACGATATAAAGATCACCGGAATCGGAGTTACGGTTTGGAAATGGCAAGCAATGCAAATGTGACACCGGTCTGCGATTTACAGCAAGTAGCCATCTAAATGCAACAAGATGAAGATGCTACATCACCCAAACATGGAAACAAAATACATGGCAGGAATCCATTCATGATGCTTAACAAAAGTCTAGCACTGAGCTACGGCCAATTCATACATTAACAGGTTCAAACAAGCATGGCAAAAATGCATATGGCAAACAGATTTCAGACTTAGTGAAATTAACACTTGTCTGGAATTTCAGATCAGATAGCACTCTTTGGAGCATGAAAACTATATGCTACAGGACCTGAACATGGCAAAGTAAAGCATGGCATGGAGCTACTCAAAGAGCTTAACAAAAGCCCCTTAGTGACCTTGAGCCAAAAGGGATCAGAAAATACAATTGCAAGCATGTGAAACATGGCAAAAACATAATCAGTTCTCAGACTTAGTGAAAACTGGAGCATGCTGAAAACAGATAAAGTAGGCATGTTTACGAGCTCGATGCACTCACTACAGAGCAAGTCATGACAACCTAAGCATACACCAATCAAGAATACACAAAACGCAAGCTAGACATGGCAAGAACAATCACATAGCATGCACGGATCAACTACAACATCCCCGGCAAAATTGCTAACAAGTAGATAATCTGCCCAGATTCACGAAATAGCAAAAGTAGAGCTCGATTGACTCAAGCTATGGTGCTCCATAATTGCAAACAAAGACATGTATGGATAGAGCACTACAAGATTAACAAAACATCCTTACTGATCATCCTCAAAAGAGGCACGGATCACTAGGAAACAACGTGAACATATGGCCATATGAGATAAGCAGATCAAGGACTTAGTGGAAATGCTAAGTCCCTGAAATCAGCATTACCAAGTGCCTCACTTTGCAAGCTTGTGCTAGTCACCACACACATCACAAAAATACATGGGTTGCACCTATGGAAAGATGGCAAAACCCTTAACAAAACACATGTAGAGCTCATGGGCATATCATGCACACAATAATCATGGCAAAAATGACAATTATCTAAATGGAGCAGCAGATCTGACAATTATCTCAAGTAGCACTCTTCTAATAGCATTTCGGGCATCAAGATGAACTCAAATGAAAATGATGCAATGAGATGAAATGATGTGCTCTCTGAGACGAACAATTTGATATGCTATATGCCCAAAACGGGGCTACGAATGCAAAGTTACGGCATGATGAACATGTGCATATGAATCTGGGAATTTTGGGGACTTGGTGAAATTATACCTCCGCAAAAATCAACGCGGGATGAGGATATCCGGGACGGAGAGATCCGGGGACGGGCGCGGGCGTTTGAATCGGCGAGGTGGTGGATCTGATCCCGATCTATGGAGGAGAGGGTCGGCTAGGGTTCCGGCGACGCACGGATTTCGAGGATCGCCGGAGGGAGCTCGGGAACGTCGCCGAACTTGGGGACTCCAGCCGGAGAAGGTTGACGGCGGGAGCGGCGACCGCGGCGAGCTTGGAGGCGGTGGGTCGGAGCGGCGCGAGCTCGGCGGAACGGCGGCGAGCTTCGCCGGAGATGAGCGGCGGCGGGCCGGACTTGAGGCGTGGGGAGGAGGACGAAGGGCGGCGCGTGGACGGCGGAAAACTCCGGCGGCGGCGCTTCGTGGAGGCGGCGGGGCTCAGGCGCCTCGGGCGTGGCGGCGGACGGCTCGGGCCCGGGTGGGTCCGCGATGGGCCACGGCGGGCCTGGCGCGGGGAGGAGAGAGAGGAGGGTAGGCGCGGATGAGGTGGCGGCGCCTGGTTGGTGGAAGTCGATGGCGGAGTGACGTGGCGGAAGCTGATAGGTCGGGTGAGGTGGACGGACGGGGTGGATATGTCCGGCGGCCGGGCGGACGTGTCCGGCGGCGCAAGGAGGACGAAGGTTAGGGTTAATCCGCGAATTTCGGGAGGGGAGCACATATTTATAGGTAGAGGGAGTTAGGAGAGTCCAAATGAGGTGCGGTTTTCGGCCACACGATCGTGATCGAACGCTCTAGATGATGAAGAGGGTTTTGGTGGGTTTGGGGCCAAATTGGAGGGGTGTTGGGCTGCAACACACACGAGGCCTTTCCGGTCCCTCGGTTAACCGTTGGAGTATCAAACGAAGTCCAAATGGTACGAAACTTGACCGGCGGTCTACCGGTAGTAAACCAAGGCCGAATGACAAGTCTCGGTCCAATCCGGAAATGTTTAATCCCCACACATGAAAGAAAGGTAGAAATGACCACCGGAGGAGAACGGAGCACCGGAATGCAAAACGGACAACGGGGAAAATGCTCGGATGCATGAGACGAACACGTATGCAAATGAAATGTGCATGATGACATGATATGCAATGCAAGACACGCAAGCAATGACAAGGCAACAACAGCGAATCACTGGAGGACACCTGGCACATCGGTCTCGGGGCGTTACAGGGGGCGCCGCCCCCCTTCCTTGTCCTATTCGGACTAGGGGGAGGGGGCGCGCGGCCTGCCCTGGCCGGCCCTCCTCTTCTCCCTTAGGTCCCATGTAGGCCCAATAACCCCCGGGGGGGTTCTGGTAAACCCCTGGTACTCCGGTAAAATTCCGATTTCACCCGGAACGTTTCCGATATCCAAATATAGGCTTCCAATATATCAATCTTTATGTCTCGACCATTTCGAGACTCCTCGTCATGTCCGTGATCACATCCGGGACACCGAACAACCTTCGGTACATCAACACACAAAAACCCTAATTACGATCGTCACCGAACTTTAAGCGTGCGGACCCTACGGGTTCGAGAACTATGTAGACATGACCGAGACATGTCTCCAGTCAATAACCAATAGTAGAACCTGGATGCTCATATTGGCTCCCACATATTCTACGAAGATCTTTATCAGTCAGACCGCATAACAATATACGTTGTTCCCTTTATCGTCGGTATGTTACTTGCCCGAGATTCGATCGTCGGTATCTCAATACCTAGTTCAATCTCGTTACCGGCAAGTCTCTTTACTCGTTCCGTAATACATCATCCCGCAACTAACTTATTAGTTGCAATGCTTGCAAGGCTTGAGTGATGTGCATTACTGAGAGGGCCCAGAGATACCTCTCCGACAATCGGAGTGACAAATCCTAATCTCGAAATAAGCCAACCCAACAAATACCTTCGAAGACACCTGTAGAGCACCTTTATAATCACCCAGTTATGTTGTGACGTTTGGTAGCACACAAAGTGTTCCTCCGGTAAACGGGAGTTGCATAATCTCATAGTCATAGGAACATATATAAGTTATGAAGAAAGCAATAGCAACAAACTAAACGATCAAGTGCTAAGCTAATGGAGTGGGTCAAGTCAATCACATCATTCTCCTAATGGTGTGATCCCGTTAACCAAATAACAACTCATGTCTATGGTTAGGAAACATAACCATCTTTGATCAACGAGCTAATCAAGTAGAGGCATACTAGTGACACTCTGTTTGTCTATGTATTCACACATGTATTATGTTTCCGGTTAATACAATTCTAGCATGAATAATAAACATTTATCATGATACAAGGAAATAAATAATAACTTTATTATTGCCTCTAGGCCATATTTCCTTCAGTGAGAAGCTCAAATTGGCTCAGAAACCAATCTGCCTGCCATCTTCTAGTTTTATGAGGTGGTTATGTGATGTTGATCTTTGTTTCATCACTAACTCATACCAATGATCCCAATTTTATTTTTCTTGCAACTGTATAGGACTAACTGGCTTTTTCAGAACCGAGTAACGAAAATTGGAAGTGCATCTAATCCTCTTGATTGATTTTCGTAATTATATCAACATATCTCAAAGAATTAATGCATTAATTAGCTTATGTCAAGAAAAGTTCCAACTAGTTGCAACAAAGGGATTGAAAGGTGAAGCCCACAAAATTTCATGAAGACAAGTGTTGCCAAGCCAAGGACTTAGATTTTACATTTTAGTGATTTAAGATCACATTTGCAAGTGTATCGTGCTAGCATGTTGAAGCGCTAAACGGGCGCTTCAGAGTAGCTAGCCGAAGAGTGAATACTTTGGCACAGGCAGACGAACTGGGAGGAAAGAAATTGACATCTTTTGCATAGACAACCGGACTGCCATCTTTTGAGATCGGTTGAATGTAGAAACTTATTGAACATCTGATGCTTTTTTGTTGTGATTGTATATATTTGTATCTATTTATAGTTTTATACATATGCTAAATTGCTATTCATCTACATATGCATGTCAAACAAAGGAGATCGGACATGAGGCGAACATTCGATGCACTGGTTTGGACGACTGACTCCTCTAGACTCTAGTGATGTCCACGAACACGTCCATCCAAGCATGCCCGTTGATTTTTTATGTGTCTGATTTCATGCATCCCATTGGAGTTTCCCTATAGGAGTAAGGGCATTTCCGACACCGACCCCAAACCTCTTGCCAGCGTCCGGACCAAGCTGTCCAGATGCCGCATGCCATCCAACAGTGTCCCGCATTTGTCGGCGGACCAGTCCGGGTGTCTGTTTTTCCACAAACCGAAAGCAAACAAGGAGGCGTTGCGAGAGTTCAGACACCAGCCACATAGGACTCCGACACACCCGGCCCACTCAAAAATGAAGCGGAGCCTGCGCATTTGGAGTTGGCCGCACTATTTTTACAGCAAAACCCACTTTCTCAACCCTTTACCCTACCATCCCGCTGCCTTCCACCCCAATTCTCGTCCCTTTTCACCGCCGCCGCATGGGCGCGTACAAAAAGCTGCCGGAGATGGCTGTGGTGGAGGATCCGACAAAGGCGGCCGCCCATAAGGTCAACTCGATGACATGACAAGTCCGCCGCCTCGAACAGAAGGCAAAGGAGGCGACGGTGCACAAAAAGTAGGGCGGCGGCTGTGCTGGTGGACGTGCAGGGGTGACCGTAGATGCGGGCGTGGTGCAGGGGCGGGCGTCGACGTCCATGTAGACGTCGTCCTGGTTGGATCAATAGAAGCCTCCCTACTTCTATGCTGCCTAGCAGCTCGGCAGGCAGTCCTCGACATCCACCATGGGGCACGTGCCTTATTGCGTCAATGTCAATGCGGCG